>NC_056745.1:802316525-802324025 GCF_019279795.1 Protopterus annectens
TATATTGAGAAAACCAAACTATAATTTAAGTAATGAAATTCAACAGCAGTGTGAGTATATATCACTCGAGTGAACTATGGTCTGAATGCCTAAAGTTATATTACCCTATAACATTCCACTAAAATAATTAGAACTGCTGGGTACAGCACACTTGAGAAAATAAGAAAAATAATGAAACTATATATCTTCAGAAAATGTGCTATGAGATAATTTTGATATGCAAATTATCTTTGCAAAGGAGGATATTCTACAAGTCTGAGTAGGATATTTTGTTTCAGTTTTTTTTTCATCCTGAATGTTTACTTTGCATATGAAGTTTAAATACTTTTGTGAACCAAGGCTATTTCCTTCTGTGCTAGTATTATGTTTATACAATTTACAGTTTTTGCTGATGTTTTCCAAACTACCATCTATGATGAATCAGAGGACTACTGCTAGCTGGAAACTATTTCCTTTTATCCCTTTCATTAGGTATTACTGTATTCCGCTGTCATGGGGAGCTGTCCCAAAAATACATGTTTGAATCTTGTTCATTTAACATGAAAGCCCAGGTTGTTAGTGGTCATTGCATAAGGTTCCCTGCCTGTGCTCTGCACTCATTGTACATTAATCAGATGCACTAGTTCCTATCAGTTCTTAGTGTCACTTATCTATGGGTATTAATAACATCCACTGATTACAGAGCCATAAGAAGGCCATAGGAAATCTCCAAACTGTGCACCTGCATCATTTTGTATTCATCATGGGCAGTTCATGCTTACTCAACCTGGTGAACTTTTTTGAAATGGTCACCAAAGCAATGGATGACGGTGAAATGGTACACATTGCATACCTTGACCTAGCCTAATCTTTAGACATAATACCCAATTTGTGCATAGTAGAAAAGCTAAATAAATTAGGGGTAAACACCTACATTACCTGCTCAGTTGCCAAAAGACTCATAAATAAAACACAGGTGATCAAAACATGGGAAGCTACCTCATAGCTGCTAGACTTTGGATGAATTTTATGATTTCCTAAGCACTGGTCCAGGCTATGCTTGAATAGGGATAAGGAAGAACTCTGCTTCACATGCATAGGAAGCCTGTTCCTGAGGAGAAAATTCTCTGAGATACAAAGCTGTCCCTCCACCATGCCTCATTTGCACTGCAAGTAAAGTTAACATCCTTAGATCAAGTAGTTCTGATGCTATTGGTTTTTTGGATGCACAAAAGGTTAATCAGAGTGAGATCCAAGGATGCTTTGCATGCCAGGCACAGATTGCCTCTCAACAGTCTGTAGGAAACCAAGTATAGAAACTGGGCTTTAAGGCAATCTGCACAGGACATGTTGTTTACACTGGTGTTTACACCCTGTATTCTTTTTTGTGAGAACCTCTGTGAATGTTCCACTTGCTGCATGTGCCTGATCAGGTACATTCCAAAGTGGACATTGTACTCAATGATGGATCTGATGAGGGCTGAATATAGAGGAATGATGACCTTCATAGATATAGATGTCATAGGTGACTATAGTCAGGCACACTGATGTTCCACTTACCAGGCTAAACAAGGAGAAAGTTACTGTCAGCTGCTTGTTGGGTGCTAGGATCTGCCGCATAATGCATACACTCAGGTCACTCCACAACAGGTAAAAATATAACTCTGTCATTGCCCATGTTGGTGTGAATGACCTGAGATGTACCTCCCTGGACTACATGAAAAGAGACATGGAAGAACTCTCCGATCTTGTAGCCCAGGCAGGAATGACCCTAGCCCTGAGTAGCATCCTGTCATCACCCAGAATGATACCACAGATAAAGGACAAAATAATTAACTTCAACAATCGGCTAAGCTTCTGGTGTCATTCTAAGGGGGTCCAGTATCTGTGTGCCTGGGATGACATGATTGACAGACCACGATGCTTTGCCAGAGATGGCCTGCACCTGTCGCTCCTGGGATTCCGGATACTGGCTAAGGCTCTTGCCACCCCTATAGTGCCTTTATTAGGCAAGGTTCAAATGAAAAATTGACCACCGTAACAGGTACAAGGAAGCAAAATCTGAGGGTAATGCTACTCAGTGCTAGAAGTCTAAACCTCAAAATGCACTCACTTGAGGCACTCCTTTAAATGGAGAACATTGACATCTGTGCAGTGACAGAGACCTGGTTCAATGCTCCAGAGAGCATCACTGCATTACCAGGCTATAATTCATACTACACCTTTCGGCCACCTAACCTGGACTGAAACACTAAAGGCATAGGCATGTCAATATTCATTAAGGATATCCACACCTCCAGGCTACTTGCTCAGCATAACGTATCTGAGATTATCCAAGTGCAACTAACTCTGGGCAAGACTGCAATCCAAATTGTAACTTGCTACAGATCCCCCACCATGCCCCAGGATTCCCACTTCTCATTTCTTGATATACTGGAAAATATTAGGGTACAACCCAACACCCTAATAATGGGCAATGTCAACTACCCCTCCATTAACTGGGAAAACTACTCATGTACCAACTCTAATGAGCAACGTTTTCTGGACTTCATAAATTCCAACGCCTTGGATCAACTTATCCACACCCCCACCCAGGGGCAGCAATATCCTAAACCTGGTCAATGCCTCATTGGTCAGATCTGACAACAAGCTAATCACCCTAGACATCCACATCCCGCCCCCACCCCCCATTAGGGAAACCACCATAAAAACATTTTCCAAAGTCAACTTCACGCTTCTTAAGACAGAAGTGGCAAACTTCACAACACCCATGCAGATGGACAATAGAGGTACAACTGCTGAATCCTGCACAAATACACTTTATAAGCACTTACACAAGTGCATGGATCATGCTATCCCTAACAGAGCCATGATGTTAACCTCCAAAAAAGGAAGCCAATCTGGTGGTCCCCTGCCATAAACAAACTCTACAACAGAAGAAAGAAACTGTTGCAAAAAAGAGTAAAATCCCATGATTGGAGGAACTCCCTGGTCAACCTCAGTAAGAAGCTGAGATCCCTCATAAAATCCTCCAAAGCTAGCTACAAAAACAAAATTGCCACTGATTCTAAAGACAACCACAAAGCATTCTATAGCTATGCCAAGAATTTCAATGGCAACACTCAGATCTGCTCTGAGTTACAGCACAATGGCACTAAATATACAGAATCAACTGATACTGCCAACATCCTGGCAAATAGGTTCAGTGCTAACTTTACCCCCCTGTCACCCCCTAAAGGGCCCATCTCTATACCGGAAGAATGCAAAGTTCTTGTAATCATGACTGAACAGGTAAAAACCACACTCTCCAAAGCCAAGAACACAGCATCCATGGGACCTGACAACATCTTAGGCTGCGTTCTACATGAACTACAGAACGAAATGGCACCCCACCTAATCTCCATGTTCAAGCATAGCCTCACCTCGGGCTTTGTGCCCACTGAACAGCGCACAGAGACGGTTATCCCACTTCACAAAGGGGAAGCCACCACAGACCCCGGGAACTACCACCCCATTAGCCTGATGAGCCTGGTCTGCAAGGCCGTGCAACGTATCATCATGGAACTTATAAACAAAGACATTGGTAGTCTCCAAACTATGGACCCCACCCAGTTCGGGTTTGTGAAAGGCAGATCATGTCTCCTAAACCTGATAGACTTCTTTGAAGCAGTCACCAAAGCCATAGATGAGGGTAAGGTGGTTCACACAGCCTATCTAGATCTCGCCAAGGCTTTTGACACCATCCCCCACTCTGAAACTATAGATAAACTAATTAAACTAGATATAAATCCCTATGTCACAAGATGGGTTGCCAACTGGCTCACTGACAGAACCCACACTGTGAAAGTAGCAGACTCCAAATCTGACTTCAGACCAGTGACAAGTGGAGTACCACAGGGTTCAGTCCTGGGTCCTCTCCTGTTTGATATCTACTTCTCCGAAGTACAGGCTAGCACAGAAGGTCTTTGCCTAATGAAGTTTGCAGATAACTGCAAACTAGGAACCATAATCTAAACTCCTAACGATGTGGACATCCTACAAAAGGGCCTCATTGGACAGATGCCTGGTGTCAAAGCCATGGCCTCAAGCTCAGTGCCAAAAAGTAGAATGCAGCAAGACACACAACAATGGTTGTAAAAACCTTGCAGTTAATACACCAAAATAAACTGTTAAAACACTTAAATACTTTGCTTTATAAGCGTCGTTCAAAAGCTTACTTGTCAAATAGCTCTGCTAGCAAAGAAAATATAGAAAAACCCATCAATCAATCATCTTTCAAAACTAAAAAGCAAAAAAAAACAAAAGCTTTCAATCAAAAATATTAAAAATTAAAATAACACAAACACATTCAATTAATCATAATAATAAAAAGCAATAATTGCATTAAGATTACTTTCAATATTTAAATTACAAAGATTTTTTGAAAAGATGCATACACTTGTCTTTTCTTCGCATAATGACGTGAAGCAGGGTATTCTGAAAGGCAAACTACAAAAAGTGACGCTGATCAGTAAATGTTTGGGTTTTTTAAGCGTTTTGTTTGTTTTTTATTTTGTTTTGGTGATTTTGGGGATAACGTCATTTGTTTTCAAGTGCCAAAAAGTGCATTGTCATCCCCTTTGGTAAAAATTCTGTACCCATGAACTAAAACATAGGTGGTAGTCTACTTAACACCGAAAATGTGATGAGACCTTGGGACACAGGTGGACAGTAGTCCCGCCTTTGATAATCACATTGGCACAGTAGTCAGGAAATCCTTCTATGTGGTACACCTCATCACAAAAGGTTTCTCATCCAGGAAAAAAGAGGTCATTGTTCCCCTCTACTGATCACTCATTAGACACATTATAGAGTACAATGCCCCTTTTGGTATGTACCTCACAAGGCATCTACAACAACTGGAAAGGCCACAGAAATACCTCACAAAGAGGATTACTGGCCTCAAACAAATGCCCTACACAGACCATCTCAAACTTCAGCTTTACTCCATCACATATCGCCTACTCAGAGGCAATGTCTAACAAAGCTATGTCAAACCTAGAGCTATTGGACATGCTCCACTTAAAGAAATCCCAATCCCTACAAGCTACATGCTCTAGGGACCTAAACCTTGTCACCACAATAAACAGAACATGCTGGATGGATAGATTCCTGTCCCAGAGACTTTTCATACTCTGGAACAAACTACGTATCTATATCAAACAAAGCTCCTCATTAGCACTCTTCAAGAAAAATCTTGATGATTGGATGGGAAATAGTAAATTCACCCCAGAGATCACTTCTGTGGCTCTGCTCGACAGGTGCACAGGAGAATAATTTTCTTGGGTGGCAAAAGCCAGGGTACCTTTTTGCCTAGGCTTATATAAGCACTAGGGCCAATAGCCTAGTACCTACCTATGAACCTATGAACCTATTGCCTTGCTTATAAGTTGAGCAACATAGAATGATTTCCTTACTAACTTACACACATGTTGATCTAAAATGAAGTTATTATCCACATACATCCCCAACTCCCTGACTGCTGGGTCCACTCTTTGGGGCATGTTATCAGTGAGGTAGTTTTCTAGGGTGGCCAACATCCCAAAGGGTACTAGCATGCATTCCTAGGCAATGAGCTTTAAGCCATGGCTTTGGCACCAGACATTTGTCTGTGTTAGTTCTTCCCATAAGTTATTAGTATCTTGGGTGTATTTTATGACTGGCCCTAGTCTGCAGTCAACTGCAAACTTGGCCATCAAAAAGCCTTTCATATTGGTTCTGATTTATGAGAAGAAAATTCCAAAAGGGAGCAGGACAAGCTGAGAGCCCTAAGAGACTCTTTGTGGAGATGGTCTCCCCATCCTAAATTCCTGAGTTCTATCTGAAAGCCAGCACATAACATAGATATGAATGCCTAGTTTTGTGAGCTTGTTTACAATGCCCTAGTGAGGTACTGTATCAAGTGCCTTAGCCAGGTCAATGTAGGCAGCATGCCCTTATCCACTGCCTTGGTGATTTTTTCAAAGAAGTCCACCTGGATGAGTTTGCATTATCTGGCTTTGACAAAGCCAAACTGGGTTGGATCTAGGGTCTGAAGGTTTCCTTTGTCATTTTTATCATAGCAATGATAATTTTTTCCATGGCTTTGCATATGAAACTAGTCAGACATGGGTTAGTAGTCCCCAGGGTCCATTGTTGGACTACCCTTGTGCAGAGGGATGGCTGCTGCAGTCTTCCATCACATGGCACAAAGCCTGTCTGGAGGCTGTGGTTAGATAGTGACTATAAAGGTCCAAATAGGTTATGCTTCAGGCTGTCATCCTGGGATATTATCAGGGTCCACTTGTGTGTTCTTAGCCTTACAGAACACATCCAGAACCTGCTCCCTAGTGATAATCGAGTGGGTTATGTTTTAGAGTATTACTTCGGGGGTAGCTGGGGGGAGAGAGGGGGTTAAAAATTAGAGCTGCATTTATCAGTTAGCAGATTTGCCATATATTCTGGTTCAGTGTGAGTGTATCCATTAACAATCAGTTCTGTGCATTGCTGTGCGCTGCCTTTGAAGTTTTAGACAAAACTAAAGAAAGCCTTGTGGCTGTCCTTGGCCTACGATGCTATCCTACCTCACAATTGGCTATAGTAGACTTACTTTGCCCGTTTAGCTGTTTGTTTAGCCTGATGAGAACGTTTTTAGCCTGCTAATTTTAGATATGCCTTTTTTCTTTTTGTTATACAATCTCTTTATGTTTGGATTCCACCAGGGTGGTTTGTTTCTTGAGTTTGTTCTAGGCTTGTTTCTGGTAGGCACATCAGTCTCTATGCATCTATTAACATGACTGTACAGGGTTGCTGTGTACAATTCTGTATAGGTAGCTGTGCCCTCAGGGTTTGGAGGGGTTTGAAGTGTTGATAGGTAATTGCTTAATAATAGGCAGTTTTCCTTAGAGAACTTCCAAACTGTTACAGGGTTTGCTGAAGGCACAGCATTGATTTTTATTTCAAAGGAGACATCTTTATGGTCTGACCTTATCAGAGAGGACACAACACTGGAAGAGGCATCGTATTCCCCAGTATTTGTGAGTACCAGATTCAGTGTGTTTACACTAATATTGGATAAATGGAGTAACTAGCCCATGGTGTTTTGTGTTTACAAACTCCAGGAATCTCCGGACCTCCAGGTTTGAGATCATGTAGGATTCCAGGTTAACAGAGGGTAGTTAGTGTCCCCCAAGAATACTGCATTAGTAGAATAAGTGTCTCCATTAGGTCTAAGTATGAGCTATGGGTTTCATGGGTTATATAGGGTGATCTTATAGCTTGCAAGGATGAGATATGGAACTCTACCTATGATAATTTGGACATGGAGAAGCTCAAGTATGTATTCCTGCACTGCTGTAGTGCTCTCTATGGCTTTAAATTATGTCTTGGTAAATGCACAGATGTCTGCATTCTTCAAGCTGAGAACTTGGAGGGGAAGTTTTTGTTTAGGCTCCTTGCATTGAGCAGCAACACGTTTAGATTTCTTTGGGTTGATTTTGCTAA
>NC_056745.1:802329025-802591525 GCF_019279795.1 Protopterus annectens
TCATACCCAGTATAGCTAATTAGCATTTTACATGTGGAAGCAGTGCATAATTTATTTTTTTAATAATTAGGTAGTAAATAACACATATTTGTTAACCAGAGTAGTGTAGTAGGTCCAGATGTGAGGTGTCAGTGTAATAAAGTTGTGAAACCCCCATATAAACACAAGTGCCTCATACAGTATAGTCACACAAGAATAAATGTAATGAAAGCACATTGGGGGATGTCAGAGAAGGTAAACAAATTTATAATATGTCAGGAATGATGAATTAATCCCATACAGGTGGTAGTCCATAAAATAAAACATAAGCAATGCTAAGTATTGCACAACTATGCTGACCAGGCTTAAGCATTGTGTAAATATGAATGCTAAGCAATGAGTAGCCCAGCTAAGTGGATTTGCCCATTGGTAAGCAGTGCTGAACCTGCCCCTTTAAGCACTGCCAACCTTAGCTAAGCAGGTTTGCCTGTAGCTTAGCTTAGCTCAGCATATTCAAAACTGTCCAATCATGGCAAAGGGTGGGAAATCGGCTGTATTTAAACCATGCAGGTGAGAATACAGCTCATAACTGGTTGTAGCTTCTCACTGTAGGCAGTATGGCAGGTGTTGGAGAGGGCATGTGCTTCGGGCACAGCGCCAGGGCATACAAGAGTCCATGGTCATGGTAGGACACCTTGTTAAAAAACATGACGTGAGACTGCTACAGGACCAGTACCAGGGCTCCCAATATAAAGCGGAAGCCTGGGAAAGTCTCGCTTGTGACCTCACCAGTGCCACTGGCATCCCTAGGACTGGTGTGCAGTTCTGGAACCACTATGCTGACTTAAAGCAGAGGAAGAGGGAGCTCTTGGACCAGTGGGTCGTAGAAGCAAGGCAGAGGGGTAATGTCCCTGGCATCTGTAAGCATTCATATCAATTACTGTTTACCAAAGTCCAGCCTGTGTATGTGATGGATAGGTATGCATAAATGTTTCTCTATCTTCATTAAGCTCCAGCTAAGTGGGCTGTGAACCAGGAAGCCCATGCCAGCAGGTAGCAAAGGCTGCATCGTGAGGCTGGTGAGTACTAATCTAGCTTGTAGTATTCATATCAAATAAATATAAAGGAGTAGAATGTCACCTGGCAGTATTAAAATGGGTATGGTTTGTAATTAAATAAAGCAGACAATATTACAGTAATAGTCTCATATAGGTTATATATAAATAAAACTGTAACTGCCTGTCCATAACATTCAGAACCCTGGACTGGTTGTGTTTACTCTGGTATGGTATGATTTGAAATGTGTACAGGCAACTATAGCTCTGAAAGCATTAAACAATCAAGTCTCATCTGACAAAGTTAGTGCCTCTATAAGACACAAGATCAACTGATATTAAAAATGTCATGCACCAAGATCTGATATCTGAATAGTAATGTTGTGTTAACCACTGTTGTCCACACTGTGTTATGTCAAAAGGTATGTATAGGAATGTATGTATAAGAATGTTGTAATTACAAGGTCAGATTGTACAACAAAGAAAGAATGAGAAAGAAATCATGCAAAAAATAGTAGTTTCTCAATAGCTCCTTCTGATGAAACACCCACTTGTTTTATTTTAAGCCGAAACAGCCATAGTTCGAATCCCGGGAGTGGTAGTAAACTGTATGCATAATTTCAACTAGTATTTTGTGAAAATGTGTAGAAACAATCAGGTAGTGTTAACAAACATTCCCTCCACAGGTCTTCCAGGTAAGAGAAGGTATAAAGTAGCTATAAGAAGGCTGTAGTTATACTGTGTCCAATGTCCATGGTCCAACCCCAAGGCTGTAAATGACAGCAAGATAAGTACATACACCAAGTGGTCTCCCCCAAGAAATATTCAAAAGTGTCATGTTGTCACAGCTACTGGTCCCTGCTGCCAACAACCAGGGTGACACAATAGAAATCAAGGCAGAGTGTGTCAGTAGCACACACACACACACACACACACACACACACACACACACACACACACACACACACACACACACACACACACACACACAGTATGAGTGCACATATGTAACCCTGACTATGTGAATATGGGTAGAAACAGTCATGTAGTATTAACAAACATTCCCTCCACAGGTCATCCAGGTAAGAGAAAGTATAAAGTAGCTATAAGAAGGCTGTAATTCCACTGTGTAGATACATACCACTGCCCAAGCCAAGGCCATAGTTGTTGTAATAATACCTGTAGAGTAATGAGTAGTGCAATGATCATTAAAGTTATGACCAGTGCAAGAATCTACATTTGTTAATTGACATCTCTCTCTCTTATCTTCACCAATAATATAAACACATAAATGATTGAGTATGTTTTCCACCAAACCTACTGTTGAGATATGTGTCCTGTTGTTCTACAAATGGTGAAATGCATGCCAATTAATGTTCCCTGTTCAAATACTATAATTGGTGGCCTGTTGCTATCAATGTAACCTGCATACCCGTGTAATGCCTAATGTGGTTCCATATATGCATGTGTTCTGTTTGCTATGCAAATGTTCCAAATCTGTTGTTTTGGGTTAAGGGAATACTCATGCATGCTATTATAACTATTCCTGGAATGTGTTACCATTACCACCAACATATGTTCTAAAACTGCACCATCATAGCATGTCAGAGAAGGCCGATCCCAGTGGATCCACCTCTCCTGCCTCATTTGGCCATGGCACCAGGCCCCAGCACATCTGGGACCCACCCCAGGACCTCCTTGTCTGCTGCTCCTGCACCACCTTCATGTAGAACCACCTCAGGGGATGGGGTTTGTCCCCCCCAGGTGCAGACAGCATCCTGTCACCAGAAGCCAGGTCCAGGGTCTGGTACATAGCGAGCTCCGCAAAGAAACTGGAGATCTGCTACGCCAGCTTGAGAGCCGCATGGTGCAATTAGAGGGTCAGCCTGACTCTCTTGCTCAGCCCCCAGCACAGCCACCTTTGGGGCCATGAAGGTGCAGTGGTGACTGCCCATGGTTGGGGACCTCAGTTCCACTGTATCCATTTGGGGGCTCGTGGACTTCTAATTACCAAACACCCCTCCCCGTCCAAGGTGTTTACCCCCCACATGTGTCATATACCACCCCTGTATGCTGACTTGTCTGTCTTCCTACACAACCTATCTCCCCAAATATACCTACTATCCTTCCCCAACATTCCACTCTCACCTTAAAACAAACAAAAAAAAAAACAAAAAAAAAAAAGTCAATCTGTTCCCAAAAAGAAAAAAATGTCACCCCATACATAGTTGTCCATTTCAGCACTGGGCACATGTAATCTTACCTAATTGGCTTCACAACACATTATTGTTGTCCTCACCTCTCTCTCTCTCAGGGGTTTGACTGTCCAAATGTACCTCCAAATTCAGTATATATGCACAGCTGTTGCTGCAGAAGAAATGTACAGCTATGGACCTTCCCTACATCCATCCTGCAAATCCCTTTGATGTTTATTCAAACATATCATGCAGCACAGTCATTCAAAAGTAAGGAAAATGTGTATGTTTGTGTATATATATATATATATATATATATATATATATATATATATATATATATATATATATATATATATATATATATATATATATATATATATATATCGGTATGTATCACCTAAAACTCATTTCACCTAAACTCATTTCACTGAAACCAAATCAACCTAAAGTTCATTTCACCTAAAACTCATTTCACTGACAAGTAGTACAATAAGGCAAGTCAAAGGTATATGTTCTTTTCCCCACTGTAGTGTGATACTGGTGTTAGTATATATATATATATATATATATATATATATATATATATATATATATATATATATATATATATATAGGGTGCGTGGGGGGCGTAGCCCCCCACTTACTTTGGTTTTATGGTGTCTGGTTTTGTTTACATTATTTGGTAAAAGCCCCCCACACCCCCCTTAATATATATACTAACACCAGGATCGCACTACCGTGGGGAAAAGGACATATACCATTGAACTCCTTTAGATTACTACTTGTCAGTGAAATGAGTTTTAGATGAAATGAACTTTAAGTGATTTGGTCTTGGTGAAATGAGTTTAGTTGAAATGAGTTTTAGGTGAAGTGATACATACCCATATATATATATATATATATATATATATATATATATATATATATATATATATATATATATATATAAATACACACACATATGTATATGTATGTATATATATATATATATATATATATATATATATATATATATATATATATATATATATATATATATATACATTTGTAATCATCTTAAGCAGTTAGGATGGGTAGAGTTGCCAAATCTACTACTATTTAACCAGTTAACAGTTGCCCACAATATCCTGTACCAACCTACTAACACACCAATACTTACAAACCTTATCAACCCCTATAATAACCTCAAGACCCTTTGCTCATCAAATAAACTACTTGTACAAATAGGTAAAAGTAGCAATATGGCTGGTGACTCCTTGTTCTCTAATACTGTGGGCAAAACCTGGAACTCCCTCCCCAGTGACGTAACCTTCCTCAACAACACCATTTAAAAGCAAATTGAAACCATACCTTAAATCACAGTGGTTATGCCCTTGTACTAACCCTGACTAACTACCTCAATTTTTCTCTGGGTACTAATTACCATACCTATATAAGCTAGTTACTTTTCTGTTAACTTTAAAGAGAGTGCGCTCCTATATTTAAAAATGTTATTAGAGTATCTTTGAATGGCGAACCATAGCTGAAATGTACCATGATTCTGTTTACAGAAATGCAATGACATGTAACGAATGGCAAAATATCTGTAAATGTACCTGCATTTGTAAATGTCACATAGTATAATTGATAGAGCGTTTTGTAGAATAAATGTAAAATAAAATAAATAAAAATAAAATAATATATATATCTATATATATATCTATATATATATATATATATATATATATATATATATGTGTGTGTGTGTGTGTGTGTGTGTGTGTATATATATATATATATATATATATATATATATATATATATATATATATATATATATATATATATATATATATCTATATATATCTATCTATATATATCTATATATATCTATATATATATATATATATATATATATTCACTTTATATCCGCAAAATACTGAAATATCGAAATTCAGAATTTCAAAGCTATAAAGACAAATTTTTAAAAACCACAAAAACACAGAACCGCAAAATTCAAAATCTCGCACACCAGAGATTTTGAATTTCGCGCTTCTATTGCACACACACACACTTAAAAGCAGAAAGCCCCCCACACTTATATATTCTAACTCTGAGGTCACATTACACACAAACACACACAACACCACCTCACAAGCTACATTCTGCTCGCACACATACATCACACCAACAAAACACACTAACACACACCACAGCCCTTGCAAAACCCTTAATACACACACACACACACTTACCTGAGTCCATAACCACAGCAGAACCTCAGAAGCAGGAAATTCAAAACCTCTGGTATTCGATATTTTGAATTTTGTGCTTCTGAGCTTTCGCTTTTTTCAGAATTCTACTTTATCGGCTTGAAATACTGAATTTCGACATTTCAGTATTATGAGCCTCTAAAGTGAATATATATATATATATATATATATATATATATATATATATATATATATATATATATATATATATAGGTCTACTTCATATGGCCTAAATTTCATTTGACAGAAATTCATTTGACTGAGATCAAAACGCTGAAAGTTCAAAAGACTGAAAACTCATTTGAATGAAACTTATAACACTGACACATTAAAGTAAAAGGTATATGCCCTTTTCCCCACTGTTGTGTGATCCTGGTGTTAATATATATAGTTGGGGGGGTGTGGGGGATAAATATTGTTTTGTGCAAAGAGTTATTCATTGCAGTTATAAATATCCATGTGTATGGTTTAAGATGTGCCCCTACACCCCCCCCCAACTATATATACTAGCTTCAGGAACGCACTACAAATGTAACAATGCACATGCCTGTCACATTGACCTGGTCCTTCATAACATGGGTGACTGTTGCTTTACACCAATAGTCAACTCCTCCCTTGTTATATCTGAACACAAATTAATCACCTTTGGAAATCCACAGCCCTCCCACCCCCCCACTCCCACACAGGTAACCACCATGAAAAGCCCTTCCAAAGCTAACTTCACAGCACTCATGAAAATGGAGACTAGTTGCATGACAGCTGAATCAAACAGCAATGTACTATGAACATGTACACAAATGCATGGGTACTACCATACCCAATACAAACAGGACACTCACCTCCAAAAAAGGAAGCCGAGATCTGGTGGTCCCCTGCCATAAAGAAACTGTACAACACAGGGAGGGAACTGATATGGAATAAGAAGAAGTCCCAAGACAGGAAATAAACCCTTATCAGCCTCAATTAAAAGTTGAGATCCCTCATTAAATACCCCAAAGTTAGCTGTGAGAACAGAATCGGAGCACATAGTAAAGACAACCACAAGGCCTCGTACAGTTATGCAAAGAATCTCCATGCCAATACCAAGATTTCTTCTGAGCTACTAGACAATGGTCTATGGTCAATTACTGAGCCAACAAATAATGCCAACATACTGGCTGACATCTTGAGTGCAAACTTTACCACCCCCCCCCCAAACGGCCAATCACAATACCAGTACACTGCCAGGCACCCATTATTACTGGAGCACAGGTTAAAACACCATTGTCCAAGGCCAAGAATACAGCTTCTGTGGGACCTGACAATATCCCTGGCTGTGTTCTACATGAACTACAGAGTGACCTGTCACCTCACCTGTGTGCCGTGTTCAAGCACAGCCTCATCTCAGGCTTTGTCCCTATTGAATTGTTCACTGCTACAGTCACCCCACTCCACAAAAGAGGTGTGACTACATACCCTGGGAACTACTCCCCCAACTGCCTGACCAGTCTGTTATGTGAAGCTATGGAATGCATCATCATGCACCTAATAAACAGGGATATGGGAATCAGCAGACTCAGGATCCCACACAGTTTACTTTTGTGAACGGTAGGTCACACCTGGTCATGCAACCTGTTAAACCTCTTGGCATCAGTCACCTGAGCTGTGGATGAAGGCAAGGTGACATATAGAGCCTACCTTGATCTGGCCAAAGGCTTTGATAACATTCCCCAATCAGGAATCATACAATAACTCACTAAACTAGGCATCAAACCCTATATCATTAGGTGGGAACAGAGGCACAAACACAAGGGTAGGTTGGACATACTGCTGTCATACATTGAGACAGTTGCAGATGTCACTGGGTTTGTTGTAACATCCTTTATGAGGAATATGATGTTGGTAATATTAATAGATATAAGTATTTACTGACTGCATTCCCCAGAGTCCACAACTGATTTACCAAGGACACCAACTGTCTGGGGAACAGATAAAACATAACAGGCAGACATGTGGCCAGTCTGTGGACAGACTGCCAGTGGAGAGGTATGTCAGAGACATATCACTGTGAGTCGTGATATCATTCACTAAATGCATGTCCACACAAATCTTGTCAATCTATGAATCCACCATGTGTATAACAGCACTGATGTCATAGAATCTATTCACAAATCTGGGGATATGTCCCCCATGTTGGTTGGCTGTCTTTACATGCCCTGACCTGTGAAGTATTGCCAGCTACTGTATGTGAATCTGTAGGTCAACACCTCTGTAATATCCCTCACACAGGCAAGGAAAAGGGGCAAGGCCCACATTAGAGAATGTCCCATATGTCGGAACTAGCAGCAGTGTCCAGGCCCACAGCACATACAATGTAGGCACCAACATAGTGGTATTGGCGTAGCAATACCTGACATCTGTACATCTGTATAGAGGACAGACAGAAAGTAGATAGTAACAGGTTATGTATTAGGATGAATGTTTTGAAAGATAGACGTCTAAAACTGAAAGATATGCCATTACTACATGACAGCAGTCCTCAATGACATGTCCTAAAAACAAAGCAGTCTACAGTTAATATCAACATATCAGATCAATATCCAATAGAAAATACATAAAAACATACACCTCAAAAACCAATAATTTGCATACAGGGGTGTTTGGTTCCAGTACTGAAATCTGCAATCTACTCTTACTTGGAAAAGCACTGTTAAAAGTAGTAACTTAATGATACAATACATGCAAGTATGACTGCATATAACCTATGATACTACCCAAGTATGAAGCAAATATAAAGAAAAAAGATTGTGGTACTACCCATGTATCCAATACAGTATACTCACACCCCTTGCTACTGTAATGACAGCGCATAGAAGCATGCTATGTACATGGAATTAAATATACTTATTAAAGATGTCATTACACTGCTATTTTAAGCAAAGCCTACACGGTGTAAGCGCATATTTGTTTTACCATACTTTAGCACCACTTAAGTTATCGCAAACCCATGCAAACCTGCTTAAAAGCACCTTACTCATTCTGTTTTCATCAGTCGTTGTAGAGCTTGAACCTAGGCCCCTGCACACTATAGTCAAAGCACTTAACCACTAAGCCATCAGAGCTTCAAAACTATATCTTGATTTTTCAAATATATCATTCAGTACATGTACTGAATAGTAGTGAAAAACTGCTTTGAGTACTGCAATTTTTTACTACTTGTTAGTGAAAACACTGTGGAATCAGTCATGTTTCTATATCTAAATATACACATATCAGATAAATATGGTGAGATACATCTGAGAAGGAATATGCACTCATATTTACACATAAAAAGGATATATATATATATATATATATATATATATATATATATATATATACACACACACACACACACACACACACACACACACACACACACACATACATATGTATATATATATATATATATATATATATATATATATATATATATATATATACACACACATATACATACAAGCATATGTATAATATATATAATATATATATGTGTGTGTGTGTGTGTGTGTATATATATATATATATATATATATATATATATATATATGTGTGTGTGTGTGTGTGTGTGTGTGTGTGTGTATGTATATATATATATATATATATATATATATATATATATATATATATGTGTGTGTGTGTGTGTGTGTGTGTGTGTGTGTGTATATATATATATATATATATATATATATATATATATATATATATATACATATACACACACACACATATATATATATATATATATATATGTGTGTGTGTGTGTGTGTGTGTTTACTATATATATATATATATATACATATATATATATATATATATATATATATATATATATATATATATAAAATATGCCCATAACATGTAGTAGAGTCATACTTCAGCACTACAACTCTCAACCTCTTAGTGCAAGGGGATGTAATGTAAGTATTGCAGTTATAAATGTAGAATGTTGCTACAGTAACAGAGTTTGCGTCAGCATACATGTTCTGAAGGAAGACATTTCTGAAACTGAAATGTACACCATCAGTTACGGACAGACATCATAAAATCATCATAGTGAAGTACCACACAAATCACAGTAATGATTCTGTTGAATAAAGCAGAAATATGAGCAATAAACCTAGACAGCCTGAAATAATCTAGTCAGTTGAGAGGTATACACAGAAGAACTGCTTAGTGCAAGAAATGTGGACCAAGTCTGACAAAGGGGGTGTTTAAAGCCATGAAAATGTGGATATATCCCAAATACTGGAGTAAATAAGCTCACTCAGTTGATGCAATCACACCCTCCTGTCTGTCCTAACATAAATTAAGTGGAGGAGCAGAAGTCCCAAGCCCACGTACTTTCCATTAGTTTGTGACATACATCTTCACACCATCCCACTGCTTTGTCAGAAATATACACTTATGATGGCCAGGCAGCAGTACATCTGACAAATATCTGGACATAACATCACACTAGGGAAAATAAATTGAGCTGCTAGGCATGTCACCAAGCACTGTCTAAACTACTGGAAGACTGCTGCAACACTAACCCAATTTTCCTATGAGGGAATACACATGTAGTTGCAAATATAGCAGGCACTACAGGGATGTAACAGCACAGAGTAAAAGACATCAGTGTGAAAGTGTATACCTACAACCAATCTCAACACAGTCACAGTCACATAATGGTAAGCCTAATTAATAGTACAGTATATGAACTGTGTGAACAAAACCCATCGTCATGTTTGCCACTCACACACTACCCCTACATATACTGGCCCAATTCTCAGTGTAGTCTGATGCCTGACTGTGGTATGGGACATATCTCAGTCTGGCCCTACAAACATATAAGCTGCTAGGGTACCAGAAACTGAGAAGCATGCAACGTCAGATAGAAAAGGACGAAGAACACTGACATCTACCTCACTCTGTACACAGGCCAAGTAACATATTCACAATACACTGCAACACAATATTGACACTCTGTCAACAATCACCATAAGTACACACCCCTCACTACTGTACAGACTACAACAGAATGTCCAGGTTTTGTCCTCAAATATAAGGCCTCCTATACATAACATGTCCGGCAGTTTGATATATCACTGGGTTGATATCAGGAATGATGTCAGTAAATAATGCTATACCATACATATCTACCTCTTACTGCATGACATATGGACAAAGGGTGACAGACTAGGGGGACAGAGACACAAAGACAGGGCCATCAATGGCTTATTGCTGTTATAAACTGAGAAAATTGCTGGTGTAACAGGGTCTGTTGTAACATATCTCTTCTGAGAGATATGAAGTCAGTAACACACATGCATACTTCCATTTACTGAATGCAATCTTCAGAGTATGCTACTGCATTTATGAAGACAGAAAATGTGTCAGTAATACACCAAATCTAAGATTGCAAATTCTGGCCAGTCTGCAAAGAGCCCTACAGGTGAGAGTTTTCTCAACCACATAACACTGTCATGTCAAACTTTAAATCATGCAGAAATCCACACAAACCCTGTTAAACTAACATTACTTCAAATGTATAACAGCAATACTTATATTTTGTCCCCATGTCTGGAACATCCTCCTCCAGTTTGTTGGGCTGTCTCCACAGTGTTTGTTATAAGAGGTATTTCCAACTACCCTCTGTGATGCTGTTTGTCAGACACCCATATGAAGTCCTGCTCACAGTGAAGGAAAAGGGCCAACACCCACAAGAAGTGATTAGTTATAGGAGTGTGTTTCCATCCAGTTGGCTCTAGGAATGATACCACAGGTATTCCACATGCAATTAGCAAGTGGGGACTCCAATTCATGCACAGGCCATCAGCTGATCATGAGTATTACCTACAAAGGTCAAGCTGCTGCCTATGCAAAGCAGATGTATTTTTCTACATCTACCAGACAGACAGAGAGAGAGAGAGAGAGAAAGAAAGAAAGAAACAAACAAACAAACAAACAAACACAAACAAAAAGCAAGACTATCACAGCCAGACTACAAAAAAAAATCTGTGAGACACACCTGTCCACCTGTGAAATACAGCAACTGAAACAGGCAAAAAAAAGGTATGTGAAACAAGTAATCATGTAATGGAATGTAGTAGGGGGTGTGTAAAAGAGGTAAATAGGAAGTTCAACAAATATTTCTCAACAACACTTGCTGTACTGATATACTGTTGATCAGATCCTATGGCCATAGCATCTGTGTCTGTCTGTAGTGACATAGAACACAACTCACGCCCCAGAGTCAGTCACATATGACTACTACTGGGGTGTGGTTTGAACAATACTGACTGTGACACTCCTAGGCCAGCTACTGGGATGTCACAAATATCCATATGTTAATTGTGAGTACTAGTATAAAATACATGTCTGTATCAGAAATGTGAGGGACCTGTACAGGGTATTTGCATAGTGAAATACTTTTGCAGCTGTGTGTGTTGAACTGCATATGATATAATGAGCTCATACCATTCAACTGTCTGGTGTTATGCACACTGACCATATGTGTGCCTCAGGTTTGTAGTTATGTACTAAAACAGTTGTGTTATGTCTGGCAAAGAATTGGCAACCTGTGAACAGTGACATTACAACATCTCCTTACATTTCATTTGGTTGTTCCTGTTAGGGGTCGCCACAGCAGATCATCTGACTGCATATCTTCCAGCCCTCTGCATCGTGCTCTTTCACGCCAACCAGGTATATGTCCGCTATCAACACATACATACACCTTATCTCAGGCCTTCCCCTTTTCCTCTTACCCAGCAGCCTCATACTTTCACAGATATACTTAGCATACCTACTCATCACATGTCCAAACAAACATAATCCTACAACTTTCTGCCTTTGGCCCCAAGCCATCCAACCTGGCTGACCACCTAACATACATGTTCCTACTAATGTACACATGCATCACACCCAGTGCAACTCTTAACATCATAAACTATGCCACATCTACCTCTGACTCCTGCCTTATTTTTCATTGCCATTGTCTACAACCCATATAACACAGCTGGGCTCCCCACCCTCTAGTAGACCTTCACTGTTACTCTTAATGGTACTTGTCTGTCACAAATCACACCTGACACTCCTCTCCACCACCTGCATCCTGCCTGCACTCCCTTCTTTACCTCTTCCCCACACTCCCCATTACTCTGAACTGTTGTTCCCAAGTATTTAAATGCATCCACCTTTACAAACTGTACTCCCTGCATCCTCACCATTCCTCCATCCTCCCTTCCATTCACACACATAAATTCTGTCTTAGTCCTACTGACCAACATTCCTCCCTTCTTTAGACCATAAGTCAACCTCTCCAAGGTCTCCTTAACTTGTTCCATACTCTCACTACAGAACACAATGTTATCTGCAAACAGCACAGTCAACAGGGACCCCTGTCTGATTATGTCTGTCAAGTTGTCCATCACCACTGCACATGAAAAAGGACTCACAGCTGCTCCGACATACTTCTACCTCCACCTTAAATGCACCTGTCACTCCCAAACCAGAACTTACTGTTGTCACAGTAGCCTTGTACATATCCTGTAGCATTCTTACAGATTCCTCTGCCACTCCTGACCTCCTCATACAATACCACAACTCCCCTCTAGTCATACTGTCATATGCTGTCTGTAAGTCCACAAAGACACAATGCAGCTACTTCTGACCTCATCTGTATGTCTCCATCAACACTTTCATAGTAAACATCACATCTGTACTGATCTTTCCTGTAATGAAACCATACTGCTGATCAGAAATCCTCACCACCCTTCTTAACCTAGCTTCCACCACCCTTTACCATTACCTCATGCTGTGACTGATCAATTTTATCCCTCTGTAGTTACTACAGCTCTGCACACCAGCATTATTCTCATAGATATATATATATATATATATATATATATATATATATATATATATATATATATATATATACACACACACACACACACACACACACACACACACACACACACACACACACACACCCTCCAGGATATGAGTGTGAATGCAAAGGCTACCCAAATATTACATGATGTACATGTGTTACAGCAATGTGAAGACAGTGTCACTAATATTGGTCCATAGCCCACCATGTATTTATGGCATTCTCCACATGTTGCTCCCTACCAGGTTGACAGGAATGACTGAGCAATAAAAGTGTTATGACAGTGTGCCATACTGACACAGAACAGAAATGTATAGCAGTTTTACCTGTGCAGATGTATGCATGTATGGGTAGATGTACCTGGCTGCCTCATAACACCTGACATGGGATGCAAAACAGCATGTAACAGAGCTGTACATGTTGTACACATGTGTAATGTTAATGTGTGTGCATCCAACAGAGTTACAGTTCCACAGCTAATGGTTGTTGTATTTCCCTGACACAGACATGGGTACTGCCATAAGCAGGAGTATCATGTAGGAAATAGAGAGGTGTCCAACTGTATTATGACCTTTTGTCCATGCCTACTACAAACATTGATATGACCACCCACATAGCTGTATGGCCTCAGCAATACCTAACTTGCACAACCTGTCTCAACCAAAGTAGAGAAACCCCTTTGCTGGACAGCAGTAGTGCACAAAGCACATAACAGGATGCTATATTGGCTGTAGAAGGGTCAGTAGGAGCAGGCACCAACTGGCCTGCATGTCATGTCTGGACGACCATTGTAGGTCACAGGTGGATTATTGTAAAGCTAATTGA
This sequence comes from Protopterus annectens, assembly GCF_019279795.1. NCBI lineage: Eukaryota > Metazoa > Chordata > Ceratodontiformes > Protopteridae > Protopterus > Protopterus annectens. Next base: position 802,343,232 of record NC_056745.1, read on the forward strand.
GTATAAAAAAAAAAAACAAAGAATGTAAAGTGCCCTTAGTAACTAATAAAATACTGAAAAAAGCACAATGGTCCAACCAATCCGAAGACTTGACTAGCTTTAATATCCAAAAATGAACACACATTAACGCTGACAAAGTCACATACATGTTTTCGTCAAACAACTTCTTCAGATGAGTGTGCTAACTTAACCAACCCATTTAAATATCCAACAGACAGTAACCAATGAAATACAAGAATCAGTTTATACAAAATTACAAATAAACAAGTTTCCCCAAACCCGTCTGTTTTTTAAAAAGTTTTTAAAATTTAATATACATAGATTACATAAATGTTTCTAAAAACAATAGGTATAATTATTAATCAAATTTAAAACATTTTTTAATAACACAAAATCTTATACTATAAATGACCTAATAAAACAATTTTAATGTTGCACCATCTAGTGGACAATTGTACAACATAGTAATAACTGTGTGTGAATGCAAAACATAATGTACTAGTACCCAATGAATAAAAGAACTGATGTAATTAGTGAATAAATATGTGTTTTATTTATTCACTAATTACACCAGTTCTTTTATTCATTGGGTACTAGTACATTATGTTTTGCATTCACACAATTATTACTACGTTGTACAATTGTCCACTAGACGGTGCGATATCAACATTGTTTTATTAGGTCATTTAAAGTATAAGATTTTATGTGTTATTAAAAAATGTTTTAAATTTGATTAATAATTATGCCTATTGGTTTTAGAAACATTTATGTAATTTATGTATATTAAATTTTAAAAACTTTTTAAAAAACAGACGGGTTGGGGGAAACTTGTTTATTTGTGATTTTATATAAGTTGATTCTCGTATTTTATTGGTTACTAGCTATTTAAAAGAGTTAGTTAGGTTAGCACACTCATCTGAAGAAGTTGTTTGACGAAAATGTATATGTGACCTTGTCAGTGTTAATGTGTGTTCATTTTTGGATATTAAAGCTAGTCAAGTCTTGGGACCGGTTGGACCATTGTGCTTTTTTTCAGTATTTTACTGATTGAGTATAAACTGGACACATCCACTGAGGGCAACCAGAAGGCCATCTTCACATATTTGGGTCTCATAGGCAACAACCCAGACCATCCTGTAATGGAGGTCAATCGTAGCACACACACACACACACACACACACACACACACACACACACACACACACACACACACACACACACACACACACACACACACACCATTGCTACAGCCAACCTGCTCCAAACACGTTTAGGCCAAACATCACCACCCTGGCTCAACATCAGTATAGGTGGATATGCACACCACACGCACCACTACCCTCATCATCATGGATCATGTGAAAACCGCCCACTTAAACATAAAAATAGCAAGTCACCTTGGGGACTGATAACATTCCAGTCTGCATCCTACATGAACTCAGACCTATGCTTCCAGCTCCATTACATACTGTATGCAAGGCAAGCCTGAGCAGCTTTGACAGCCCATCTGCAAGTAACACAGACGCTGTCACCTTTCTACACAAATGTGAATGGTGGTTAATGAAATGTACTGGCCCTCATGGGGGGAATATGACACAACAGGACCAGGAGTACAATGCATCTTCATACAGTGCTGTGTCTCATGTGTTTGTATATAGTGTACACTGTTGATAATTAGTCATGTGCTGCCTCTGTAAAGAAGTCTGTTCAATGTCTGAGGTCCTGTGATGTGTTTCCCTGTTTATGTCTTCCAGGTGCCATGCCAAGGCATCCAGACTACAATGAGCAGGAGACTTGGGCCATAACTGAGGCCATCCTGCAGAACTGTACCATGATTTTTGGTCGGGGTCACCAAAACCAGCGGGAGCGGACTGCACTGTGGAATGAAATTGTCCAAATTGTGAACAACTTGGGCCACCATGGCTGCATGTATGATCAGGTACATCATAGAGCAAGTGACCTGATTTGGCATGCCCGGCAATGGGCTGCTGCTTTAGCGAGGGACCATTCCACTACTGGTGGGGAACCAGCTAAACAGCCCCCTCTTATGGCAGTGGACGAGCTCCTGGCCAACCTTGGGGTAGCCCCCACAAGAACTACACAAGTACTTTCAGTCATGGAGGTGGTTGGCACCCGGGCAACAGGCAAGGAGCATCCAGGTAAGGCAAATGTGCACATCAATGTACTGATATTGCATTACAACTGTGTTCTATAGAGTCTTGAGATGTATATGTCGGGGAAAAATGCTACCACTATAACCACTATATCACTCCCACTAGTAAAATGGTATTGTCTAACACCTTCCTCATTCATTGTCTCCTATATGGTGCCCCACTTCCTACCAGCCTTCAATCTTCTGTAAAAACAAAGCTATCTTCCTGTTATCAGAAAATGTCTGTTTGCTACCAGCTATAAATCCAAATACCACCATTGCAATTCCCTACACAAACTAAATTTGCTTGAACTTCCCAACCATCTTACCTACATTCAACTTACTCATGTCCATAAACTCATCTGTAACCCTCCATCTACCCCTCCCTTGCATCCTCCTTCAAAATGCAGATACCCAACAGACTTCTAAGATCTAATAACCAGAATTTTCATTAACTGCACAAGCCTGCTCATCCTCCAGGCAGACACCTACTATTTTTTTCCCTAGCTCACCTCTGGAAATCCCTGCCAGCTCTTATTGGTACTACAGACAACCACTCTACCTTTAAGACCTTGCTTCATTCTCATCTCACAACCCTCTGGGAATGTTCCTGCTCTCATGACACATGACTCGCCTGTTTTTCCCCATTTCTCACACTCCTTTACTTCTATCTTCTCTTCATCATACTGAACTTCTCTAACTACCATCTTCATTTGTCTCATTTACTCGTACTCTTGCTCTACTTTTTTTTTTTTGTTATTGTCCCACCCTTCTTACTTATCTTACTTATCACTGTAATGCACTAAAAGAACTAAAATGGCTTGAGTTACCACAGCTACTTAACTATCACCAGCTGGGTACAGCCTACAATATTCTCAAATACCCTGAAAAAAACCCCTCAATTTCCAATCTATTTACTGTCTACACTGCAAACCGGTACCTCAGATCTAGTGAAAAATCTCTCCTCTCCATCACCAAGGTCAATAATAACTCAGGGAAAGCCCTCTGCTCTCACACCATTGCCAGAAATTGAAACTTTCTACCCCATTCCGTGTCCACTGCCCCCTCCACATCCATATTCAAAAACTCCCTCAAATCACATCTCCTTAGTACCTGGTTATGTTCCCTATATCACATCACCTTACCCATACTGCTATTAACTCTCCAAATTGCTCTCTGATCACCTGTATGCTTGTTCATTTGAAAAGTTGAATTTTTAACTGTAGAATTTACTTAATATATTATCTTCTCTTACCAATGTATAACTGACATTGTCATTTTACTTATTTTCTATACCATCATTTATTTGGAGTGTTTTTAGTTATTTCTTATTATATTACTGTGTTCACCATATATGTTGTAACCTGTTTACTACACCTTATTTGTGTATTATACTTGCTGTAATGTTTTTGTACAACTAGATGCCGGAGCTTTTCTCCCCAGGCCTCCACTGAAAATGGACCTGGTCCAGTCGGAATTTCCCAGTTAACAAATGTAAAATAAATAAATAAATTCTTAAATTCAACAATTTCACCTCTCATCTCCCATCCTACTTTAACTATGCTAAGATTTCATGTAAAACTGTAATGTCAACCCTGTGTTATTTCACATTCTAACAAATGTAACAGAAATATGCAGCAATGGGGTTTTCTTATTCTAGCTGACTTATATATGTGTGCAATTTTACCTTTTACATTTGTAACCATATTTTCACTGCAGTTGTAGTTTTTTTATAATCTTATGTAATACCATCATTCTTCAATACTATTGCATAACAGTAAATGCACTGTCTTCATATTATATTGTTGTTCATGGAGATTATCTCCATGGGACTCCATTCAAAGCAGGCTCTTCTTTGACCAGCCTGGACCAATGGACTATCCTGGTAAACAAACTGTAAAATAGATAAATTAATAAAATCAGTGGGTGGGGTTTAGTTATGCACACAAGTGCACATCTATGGTGAAGGACAGCAAATTGTGTAATATCATAGCTTACACTGTACCTGTGCATAAATGTAGCATTAATTGTGGACCAATGCATATTGTGAATCAGCTAACAATAACTCTCCCTCCCTACTACTTAGGTCCCTTGACTCTACATGAGGTACAGCAGCCTGAAGCCAGTGAGTATGAGTTTTTACTATTTTGGCTCACCAGTACCCCAGGCAAGGCATGTTAAGGTGTTACACACAGCCATCTGGCAATATCTGCATGATCACTTGTAGTGGGGTTCACTGCCTAATATCACAGTGGATATCACAGGGGCCTATTTGCATGTGATGTCATATATCTGTAGCATACCTACCTCAATAACCTGCCATTGCAGGACATCTGGATAAAGATTGGCAAAATGCAGGGACAAAGGGCCAGGGACATATTGTAGACATTGCTGTTATACAGTGTATATGAAAGGTGTACACACCTGTTAGAATGCCAGGTATTTCTGATATATGACAAGGTGAGCACAATAAAGAAGACTAAACATATATCCAACCTGTCCTGTGATCTATAATCTATACAATGCAGTTAACAAACAAACAAATCTGTTAGTGGAACAAGTATGTGACATGGAAATTGTCCAATAAACTAGATGCATATGTGTCCACAGGATAAAGCTCATACTGTGGTGCAGCACCATGTGACAAAATCACAGCAGTACATCATATTTGTTCACACATCTGCCATCAATTACAGACTTGGATTAACTGCAAATAACATTCAGCTCACATACCAAAGATATCCCAACATAGACCCACAGTTGCCTGCTACAGCAAAAGCCATGGTTCACATACAGCTTAACATGCTGCAAAGAGATCACATGTTAGAAAAGTATGAGCCTGGAGAAGGCTACAGAAAGATACACACAACATTACATATGCCATGTAACACAGTGCAGATAGCCATCAAAAGATGTTCAAGATATGGTGCAACAGTGACATTGTGAAGACATGGACATCCTTACATGTATGTGGAGGATACAATACCGACAATGTCCAGGGAGGCTGCCAGGAGCCATTCAGCAGCACCAAAAGAGTGACAGGCATCTCTGGCAAGTACTGTGTGTGTACTACATGTGACAACAATCTTATTTGGTCTTCACATGTCTTAGCTATATGGTGTGTTTGGAAGATGGCAGCTGTTCCTCACAACAAACAACATCCAGTCCTGGGTAACTTCTGGACAACAGTACATCAGCTTTTCAACAAGCATGCAAATAAATGTGTTAAGTTGTTATGAGACCAATGTTAAACTGTCTTTGTCCACAATTCCATCATGTTATTTTGGGCATATAAAACCACTGCACAACAGCAGAAGCACACTACCCACACAGTGAAGCAGGCTGATGGCAGTGTCCTGCTTTTGGTTTGCTGTTCACAACTTTGAGTAGGGCTGTAGCCGATTTGGCATGTATTATGACCAATTTCAAACACTAGTCCCTTGTGGCTATAATCTTTCTGGTATCTGCTACATACCTGTGTATGGGGAGGTATTTCAACATTGCACACAGCAGTGGCCCACACCATACATCCACTGGGAAAAAGGATGGCTTCACAAGAACACAATCAACAGTCTGCAATGGCCAAGCCTATGTCCACACCTAAATACAATACACAATCTGTGTGGTGAACTGACGAGAGCTGTGCACAGGGGATGGCATTGCAATCTGACAGATTTGGAGGTGTTCTGCAAGGGACACTGTGCAAACATTGCCATGTCAAGAACTGCCATGCTGATATACACCTTCCCAAGAGTACTGAATGCTGCAATGAGATGAACAGGTGATTTACCAAAGTATCAGTTTACAGGTGTGCACCCCTATACAACCCAGCTATTGTAGTCATATCATGTACGATATGTGAACCCCACCTGATGTGTATGTTCTTCAATTGGAGTGCGCAGGTTATATGTCATATGAAATGGTGGAAATTTTATGGCAATACCACTGGTGTCTCATGTGATCTGTCACAAAATCATTGCATGTTAAAAAGTGTTGGTAAACTTACTATAGCCACTGTAAGCTTGGGAAGTTGTTTCAGTAACCGCCCTTATTTTCAAATGCATGTACTGCAGGTTATGCCATCTTCATATCACAGTATGACATTAAGTAGGGTCACCAATCCACTGGACGAACCAGTAATGTATCAGACACACATAGGATGTATGAGCAGCAGACAGGAAAGATGAACCACATATGTAGATATTTGGGCCTATGTCATATAATCGAAGTTCCAAAATTTCAAACACCATATGTTCAAACTTCAAAGTTCAAAATATGACAACATCGAAACCTCAGAACAGCAAATTTTTTCCCAGGGAAAAAAATCGCTGTTCCAAAAAACACACACACAACACAAGCACAAAAAAACCTAATAGACCTACACTAAACCTTACATACACAACTATCTATGCACTAACCTTAATCCAAACCCTAACCTTAAGGTCCATCACTATCGCACACTGACCTTACCTGCACCCTAACCCTAAAGTCTGTCACTATCGCACACTTACCTTACCCGCACCCTAATGTCCGTCACTATCGCACACTTACCTTACCCGCACCCTAACCCCAACGTCCGTCACACTCGCACACTTACCTTAATCCAATCCGTAACTTTCGCACCACAGTAGAGAAAATGTTGAAGCCACAGAAACAGCCAACTGAATTCTTTCCCTGGGAAAGAATTCATATTTCCATGGCTTCGACATTTTCAGTTTTTGAACTTCCCCGTTTGAACTTCTGTTATTTGCAAATCTGAACGCTCGATTAAATGACATAGACCCAAATATTCCTGGAAACTCTGTATAGTTGGTAGGTATGATCTGTAGGTTTGGCCACAGTGCTATACAGATGAACACCAGTAATGTTTACATGGGTGCAGTGTGTTGTAGGTGAAGGCTCACCACCAAATAAAAACACTCACATATCCAAATGGTGTAAATTTGTAGTTACGGTAAGTTGAAAGGTATGCACTGCATAATATTGAAGATCGGTCCAGAGTGTGTCTGTTGTGGTCTGAGTGTGTGTCATGACTTTCATCTATTGCCTAATGTGAGGTCTGTGGAATGCCTCTGGGACACCTCATGTGTGTGTGTGTGTGTGTGTGTGTGTGTGTGTGTGTGTGTGTGTGTGTGTGTGTGAGAGACTGAGTGTAAGAGACTGAGAGACTGAGTGTGAGAGACTGAGAGACTGTGTGTGAGTGTGTGTGAATGTGCACCAAACTTTATAGTGCCGATAGTAATGTACATATGTTGTATTTTTGTCACAGATGGCCATGTGGGTCACAGTCCCTCCCACTGGGTAAGTAATATTACTTTGTTTGGCAACTTTGACCATGATGATACCCATAGTGAGGCACAGGTGGGGTTGTCAGAGGCTGCAGCTGTGTCATCAGTTGGGATCCCACCTATATCAACCCCATCTCCACACACAGTCACAATGCCCACACATTCCCCATCACCAGTGGCCATAATAGAAGGACAGCTGGATGCTGGCACAGAACATGCAAGTGTGGTGACTAGGGCAAGTGAGCACCCAGGCACTGGCCATAATCGGAATACTGGTAAGGTCCCACACAGGCAGGCAGGGGTGCTCGGAGGAGAATGGGTGCCTGTCCAGCCCATATTGAAAGGGCCACTGCTGCAGTAACCAGGTGCATGATTCAGTCCATAATGGATGCAGAGGCACGTAATGAACATAACACCAGACAAGTGCGCAGGCTGGTGGAAGAACATCTCCCTGGTACCCATGGCGATTTTTGCAAACTCATTGCAGCCATACGTGAGGGCAATGAGATTGCAGATAAATGGTGGGGTCAGGTCGTGGCACTCCTCCACTGTGGAGCATCTGTGGTTGAATGTATGGTAGACAGGAGACAGCAGCCATGTGAAGGTGGCTCAGAACCACACTCATCTGTGCATGCACATGGCTGTGCACCATCACGGTCCCGTATGGGTAGTAACACCAGTACTAGTGAGGGTGGTGTGATGTCTATGCCAAGTCATGGCAGGCCATGGACATATGGTCCTGGATGGTCCCAACAGGGTCCCGGATCTAGCAGACATACATCACCATCAGGGAATAATACTATCTCTGGAGTTGTCAGTGGTGGTGGTTGTGATACCCTTGTCAGATCCAGTTCCTGTGTCCATGGCCGGAGGTGGTGAACTGTACACCCTGCCATGTATATGCCACAGCTGTCCAGAAAGCATCAGTGTAGGGCAGCCACATGGTGTGTCTGTGCGCGCGCGCGCACACACACACACACACACACACACACACATCGCAATCACAATAAACTCACCTCCACACACATGCACCACACCTGCACAGGCCATGCCATTCCCATACCCCAAACACACACCCATACTGTCAACCAAATGGCACAGCCTAGGGCTCTGGCAAAAATACACAACACCCTGTGCATATGATGAAACCTGTGCTGGTGCCCTGACATCTAAAACATCAATGCAGGGACATGCAAATATGGCTTTGATGCACAGGATGAACTTAATAAATTATATGTAGGTAATGCTGTGTAGGGTGCTGTCATCTGGCATTTGCAAGGGGTACACATTGGAGTGTGTGTACAGTTTAAGCCATGATGCATTATTGCTATTCTTAATACTGAGTGAATGTGTTCTGACATGCTGTATCCTGTTTGTGTTCTAGGTCCCTGTGTGTCACCAGGATGTGGCCCTGCAGCTAGACAAAGGGTTATGGCAGTGCAGTAACACATCAACCATGTCATAGGCAAGGTACAGCTGTATATGCACGAATTTCACAGGTCTGTACAACAGTGACTGCATATACCTTGCAGATTATAGGGCTGAGGGTTATATATAGGTTTATGGTGACTGACAACATCTGTTTCAGAGTGGAGAATGGTAAGTCTGGTAGTTTGGACACACCTCTGTTTGGTAATAATCACACCCCCAGGTGGTATTCATAGCCGGTTTTAGGCACCAGCGAACCCTGCGGTCGCTGGGGGCCCCCTGGTCCTGGGGGGCCCCCAACCACTGCAAATTATGTTATATTGATATTCTGTAACATGTCTGTCAAACCAACTAAAGCTAGTACAGCAAGCTTGTATACTTACACCAGGTAAGTAACAATAACTCGTATTTATATCCTTCAAAATTCAAAGATCTTTAGTTATAGTAACAGTATTTTGTCAGGTAACAAACTTTTACCAATGATATAATGCCCCAGCCTAGTTCAGCCCTGATGGTGGACATCCTCTTCACTAAAATTAACAACATAGCCAGCTTTAATAACTGTGGCTGCAGGGGCCCCTTAATCCTCATTGACTGTGTGGGGCCCCACAAAAGCTGCTGTTGGTTAGGGAAAATGAGGAGAAAAATGTATTAATTTTCAGTTACACTTTAACCTGAACAGGACTGTGATATGACCCTGTTAGGACAAAGCTGTAATGAACATAAGCAAAGTAAGCACTAGAGGGATCAGCAGCCCAGGGTGACCGATCTCAGTGCAAACTGTGGAGTTTAAGAAGAGCTGATGCTTCTAATTTTCAGGGATGGTTTATTTTCAGGGATTTTATACATACTGGTAGAACAACTGATACTATAACTCTCAACGTCTTTGCTGAAGAATTCTGTTCAGTGATAAAAATAATAGCATAATAAAATCTCAAAATGAGGAACACATTTTATATATTACTCTAATTCACTTTAAAAAGTTGCTAGAATAACACATTTTGCATCAACATGCATTTTTTAGACAATAAGTGTAAAACTCTGATTACTTGATTTAGTGTGACAGAGTAAAATTATGAGACAAAATCAGGAATATCTGTGAAATCAGGAATAATGATAGGCATTAATTTACTACTTACTGAGGTAAATAAAATTGTCTTATCCCTGTTGCTGTTTGATGACTGCTAAACAGCAGTCACTGATCTTGTGTAGCAGTACTAGTGTTGTACAATATACTTGCTGAAATAAGTACAAAATTAACATTGCTGTGATGTGTATGTGTGTGTGTGTGTGTGTGTGTGTGTGTGTAAAATATCACTGATTTTTATCAATGCAAATATCCAATAATGCCGGAACACACGTTATTCTTCTGGTATCAATAAAAATGTAGCTAACAAGTGATTATATTTCAAAAGTAAGGCATAATGTATGTCACAGGCATTCAGACACTTAGATCTTCTAGCTATCAGGTGGCCTCCACTCCCTAGACTGTATAAATAGATACAGGGGCTCCCTTTAATCATTCTTGACTGTGGGGACCAAAAAAAAAGCTGTTTTGGTTGATGAAAATGAGGAGGAAAAATGTTTTTATTTTCTGATTGCACTCTTAGCCTGGATGGAGTTATATATGACCCTGTTAGGATAAAACTGATAATGGTCTCTGCCCTCACCAAGAAACATTCTAAAACATCCCTGCTCAGATGTTTGTGTACAGAAATTTACTGAGGTTATGAGGGTGCTGGGATTGTGTAGTCATCATTTCCTTTACTTTTCTAACAGACCTCAGAGGTATACAAAGAAAGTTACTTTAGCTCCTGTAGGGGCAGTGTACTGCCTGGTAGCAAAGTAGAATACATTATTGCAGTCATTATTTATTTTCACTTTCCTCACAATCAAACATCAGACACATATACAGCTGGGTGCCTTTGGGGTTAAGATCAAGGAGTTAGTAGGCATGCTATATATATGTATTTCAGCAGTCACTTGAAATACATGACTCTGGCCATTTGAACCTCTGCTTTCATCCCAATCTAACACCAGAGGGTTGCATAGGCAGTGACTGTCTTTTTGGGAGGATTAGTGATGCAGGCAGTATTCACATACAGGATCTATGTATCCTCACAATTGACTTTTTAATTTACTTGGAGCTCCTATTTTTGTCAGCTTTGAATTTTAAGTCTTGGGTACAACTTATGACTTCATTGAAAGAAAAAAAGAATGAAATTCTTTTTTCTTACTCACAATTTTTTTTAGGCCAATTTTGGATTAAAAGGTTGGGTAATGCTCTAGCTTCTGGTGGCAGCGGCTTAATGGAGTTATTTCCTAAATGGTTATTACTATGCTGACTTGGTCAAGAAAGTATATCGAAAAGACAGAAGGAAAACTAAAGCTGAACAGCAACATTGAATTTCTTTCCTTAATCATCATTTCTGTTCAAGCCATCATTGGGTAAAAAGAAAAAAAAATAAACTTAAAAAGCACTTTAGAGTATATATAAAGTTATGGCTTCTTGAAAAAGCTGAAGAAAAAAGGTAAAATGTGAGAAATGGAAGAAAAAAAGTAATGTGTATAAGTGGGAAGCCCAACATGGGGAAAACAGAGGGGAACTCTGGAGGGTGTGTGTGTTTTTTTTTTTTTTTTTTTGGCGGGGGCTGAAACAGTAACCAGTGCCTAGAGTTCCATTGCATATTAGTTCTGTCCTGTACAGAGTTGTTGTAATGTATCCTTGTTACACCTAAATGGCAATAACTGTAAATGTCCCCTTGTGAGATGGGCCAACACAGTGTGGTATGTATGCCTGTTTTAATAAGATCATTGTAGCTACAGGTCAATCTATGTGTACTACTCCTAAAAGCCTGCAGCATGAACTAAAAAGATGGATAGAAGTAGTGGCAGTGACAGGGTGATACTTAGACTGAAAGTGGCCAGGGGGCCCCCAACTTGACAAATTGCTGGGGGCCCCCAAAATGCTAACACCGGCCCTGGTGGTATTCATCAAACAAACACACTGAGATTACTATACACAGACACTCACAGACACACACACACACACACACACACACACACACACACACACACACACACACACACTTGGCAGTACTGAGATCCATTGGTTCATAGCATCATAGGTGTGTAGTAGGTGAATGGCCATAAAGGGTCTACAAGGCTAGCCCAAGGAAATACCCTGGCATCAGACCACATGAAAACAGTCCCCAGTGTGACTAATGAGTATACTCACTTGAATGATCCCCAGGGGTGAGTATTGTATTCCCTATCCACTCATCCAGATGTGTATTGTGGATTGCCATTTTTTTTGCATTACTACACATGTATGTGATTTATATTCCATGCCATGGACAGTGTCTGGGTTGTGAACCTTATTCCACAAGCATGTCCTTTGCAGTGTGGACGTGTGCTTGAGGTATCTGGGGCATATTGTGTGGACAGACTGGGATCTTCTGAGGTAGCATTCCTGACCCAGTTTGGTGAGACATGGCTGTGCAACTCAGGCAGTGGTTGCACCTACACAGAAAGTATGATACAGGGATTCATTGGAGTTATAGGAGTCTGTCCATACAGGGCATGTGTGTAAGGCCGGGTATTATCTTTGTGGGGTACATTTGCAACCTCTACAGTTATTGCAGGTGTCCAGTGGTGTACATCACAAAAGTGCCACTGTACACATTGATTGGGCTACTGAAGGGATGGAACAGGGTGCCATGTCCTTTTACTTGCTGGATAACACACACTCAGTCAGGAGATGTAACACATCAAAGTACTTTCTGATGTCAGTGGCACTGTTGTGGTTGACAGGCATGTAGTCCAGTGCAATCACACTGTGGGTACTATCTATGAGGCAATTTGCAGGAGAACTACTGATATAGTGGTTGCTGCCTAGCCAAGTGTGTTTGTGCATGATCCGTGGGTGGAGAGTTGTCTCTGAGTATTAGAAGTGTTGCCTATATTGTTCACTAATCCATACTGTCACACAGTCATTGCACATGGCACTAGACATTTAGGGCTGTGGATTGTCTACACCATCCTCTACAGTGTTTGACAACTGTTGGCCTTGTAATGTGGACATTGGGACAAATACTAGGTCCTCAATATAATAATTTAACAAAACCCACTCCCACTGGATCCTGTTATTACACAATCACACACAGGATATTGATGAGAGACAGACACACACTTGCCAGTACTGAGTTTCAAACCACTACCTAGCTATATATTGCTATTACAGAGTTACATATTTATCGCACACACCACAGAGCTTATAGGATGGATGTTGTCCCAAGGTACTTCTAAGGTGAGGAACATCACCAGCCCTTGAAAATACTGGCATTGGATGATATAGTGGGTGAGAGATTTCACAAAATATTTTACCCTACACACACATTTACATTTGCCAGGAGTGAGGTTCAAACCTCTATCTAACTATGTTTTCAGACCATTATGTTACAGATTTACCACACGCAGCACTGACCTTACATGCTTTAGGGTTTCCAACAGATACTTCTAAGGTGAATGATATCTGCAGGACTGCTAAAGTCAGGCACTGAGAAGTGTACTGGGTGTAAATGGGGCCAAAATCTTTAGGGTATGGACATATATATATATATATATATATATATATATATATATATATATATATATTCAAACCCCTACTTATGTAGTTATTGCTATTATATTGTTCCACATTTATCACGCACACCACAGAGATTATAGGTAGAACATTGTCCAAACATATCTCTAAGGTGAGTGACATCAGCAGCAGCGCTAAAGGAGGAGTAAGGGAAGTGTAGTAAGTGTGACTGATCACAAAATCAGGTGTCTATAAAGACACGCATTCTCTCTCTCTCACACACACACACACACACACACACACACACACACACACACACACACACACACACACACACACACATTTTCACAGTTGCCAGGACCAGGATTAGAATTCCTACCTAACTAGTTTGCTACACTAGAGTATTACACACTTATCGCAAGCACCACAGAGCTCATATGTTGGAAAGCTGTACAAGGGTATCTTTGAAGGTGAGTGACATCAGCAGCAATGCTAAAGGAGGGGTAAGAGAAGTATAGTAATTGTGAATGACCACAATCAGGTATCTGCAAAGACACACACACTCTCTCACACATTTTCATAGTTGCCGGGACCAGGATTAGAACTGTTACCTAAAGGGTTTGTTACACTATAGCATTACACAGTTATCACAAGCACCACAGAACCTATATGTTGGAAAGCTGTCCAAAGGTTTCTTTGAAGGTGAGTGACATCAGTAGCCATGCTGAAAGAGGGGTAAGGGAAGTTTAGTGTGTGTGAATGGCCTCAACCACATTCATCTAGAAACACACACACTCACACAAAACTTAACATTTGACAGGACTGAGATTACAACTGTTACATGGATGCTTATCTGGACTGTAGTGTCACACAGTTATCACAAGCACCACTGAGACTATAGGTCTGGGGGTAACCAAAGGTATTTCTACAGTGAATGATATCAGCACATCATGTGATATAGGCCAATGGGATGTGTACTGGGCGGGAAAGGCCTCATAATGGGATTCTCTTTGTCGCTGTCTGTCTTTCTCTTCCCCACATCTCAATGTGTGTATGTTTGACATATTATATTATGTTGGCCTTAGATATGTGTGAATATTCCTATCCAGTGTGTGTGTGTGTGTGTGTGTGTGTGTGTGTGTGTGTGTGTGTGTGTTAAGTATCAATAGTGTGTGCACAGACAGCTGTGAATAACCAATATCTGTAGTCCACTGTATTGTGAGACATGGGGTTCACTTATTTGGACTGTAGTGTCACACAGTTATCACAAGCACCACTGAGACTATAGGGCTGGGGGCTAACCAAAGGTATTTCTATAGTGAATGACATCAGCACATCATGTCATATAGGCCAATGGGATGTGTACTGGATGGGAAAGGCCTCATAATGGGACTCTTTCTGTCACTGTCTTTCTCTTCCGCATGTTTCAGTGTGTGTATGTTTGACATATTATATTATGTTGGCCTTAGATATAGGTTCATAGATTCATAGGTAAGTACTAGGCTATCTGCCCAAGGGCATTTATAAGCCTAGCCAGAATGTGTTGGCTTTCGCCAAGCCCTAAGATTAGTTCCCTGTGCCTCTGTCCAACAGAGCCATTAGTTCCCTGCGCCACTGTCCAGCAGAGCCACTGCAGTGATCCCCGGGGGTAAATTTTCTGTTGCCCATCCACCCAACAAGGTTTCTCTTGAAGAGTGTTAATGAGGGGCTCTGCCTGATGTATATTGGAATCCTGTTCCACAGCATGGGGAGTCTCTGGGACAGGAATCTATCCCTCCAGCATGTCCTATTTATCGTTGTGGTGAGGTTTATATTGCTAGAGCATGTGGCTCTCTGGGATTTGTTTTTTTTTTTTTTTAGGTGGAACATGTCCTTCAATTCTGGGTTGGACATGGCCTTGTATGTCAGGCAGAGATCACCTCTGAGTAAGTGGTATGCAACCGAGTACAGCTGGAGTTTCTTGAGTTGGGCTGCATAGGGCATCTGTTTAAGGCCAGTAATCCTCTTGGTGAGGTACTTTTGTGGCTTTTCCAGCTGTTGCAGGTGTCTTGTAAGGTTCATCTCAAATGGGGCATTGTATTCTATGATGGGTCTAATGAGTGATGAGTAGAGAGGCACTATAACCTCTTTTGTTCTAGATGTGAACCCTTTTATGATTAGGTGGGCCGCATAGAAGGATTTTCTAACCACCTTGGCAATATGATTATCAAAGGAAAGATTACTATCTACTTGGGTCCCCAGATCCCTTATTACATTTTCTGTATTTAGGGACTACCAACTATGTGGTAGTTTGCAGGTACTTTATTTTTTCCAAAGGGGATGACTATGCACTTTTTGGCATTTAGCTTGAGGTCATGATTTTGACACCAGGTATCCGTCTCAGTGAGACCCTTCTGGAGGGTGTCTGTATCAGCCGGAGAATCAATTATGGCCCCTAGTTTGCAGTCATCTGCGAACTTGGTCAGCCATAGTCCTCCTATGCTTGCTTGTACCTCTGAGAAGTATATACCGAACAGGAGGGGTCCTAGGACTGAGCCCTGGGGGAAGCCACTTGTAACCGGTTTAGAGTCGGAAGTAGAGCCTGCAACTCTCACCATGTGGGTTCTATCCATGAGCCAGTTGGCAACCCATCTCATGACATAGGGGTTTATGTTCAAGCTGGTGAGCTTGTCTATAATACTAGAACAGGGAATGGTGTTAAAAGCCTTTGCAAGATCTAGGTAGGCTGTGTGGCCCTCCTTTCCCTTGTCTAATGCCTTGGTAACTGTCTCAAAGAAGTCCATCAGGTTTAGGAGGCATGATCTGCCCTTAACAAAGCCAAACTGGGTAGGGCCAAGGTTTGGATGTTCCCAATGTCTCTGTTAATGAGTTCCATGATGATGCGCTCCATACCTTGCAGACTAGGCCAGTCAGGCTTATAGGGCGATAGTTCCTGGGGTCCGTTGTGGCTTCACCTTTGTGGAGTGGGATAACTGTTGCTGTGTGCCACTCAGGGTACATGAGCCTGTAGAGAGGCTGAGTTTGAACAGTGTGTTTAGGTGAGGGGTTAGTTCATTTTGGAGCTCTTGTAAGACACAGCCTGGGACACCGTTCGGACCCATTGAAGCTGTGTTTTTGGCTTTGGATAGGGCTGTTTTAACCTGTGTGTCGGTGATTGATGGGGCCCTACATTCTTCTGGTATGGTTATGGGCCCTTTAGGGGGTGAGAGGGGGTGAAGTTTGCACTAAATCTGTCTGCCAGAATGTTGGCAATATCAGTTGGTTCAGTGTATTTTGTGCCATTCTGCACTAACTCAGAGCAGATCTGAGAGTTTCCACTTAGGTTCTTGACATAGCTAAAGAACGCTTTGTGGTTATCTTTGAAGTCATTGGCAATTTTTCTTTCGAAACTAGCCTAGGATGATTTACTGAGGTATCATAGTTTCTTGCTGATACTGATCAGGGATGTCTTTCCTTCTTGGGATTTTACTCTTTTCTGTACTAGTTTCCTCCTTCTGTTGTATAGCTTGTTTATGGCAGGGGTCCACCAGACTGGTTTCCTTTTCTTGGAGTAGTGAGTCTTGGTTTTACTTGAGATAGCACGATCCATGTATTCCTGCAGATGCCCCCCTTTGTAAAGGTTTCAGCAGCTTGGACAGCATTGTCCTTTAGCATGGGGGCTGTGAAACTTTCCACCTCGGTCTTAAGTAACGTGAAGTTTACTTTTGAAAAGTTTTTCATGGTGGTTTTCTTGATTGGGGGTGGGGGCTGAATGTGGATATCCAGAGTGATTAGTCTATGGTCTGATTTAAACACCACAGAACCTATATGTTGGAAAGTTGTCCAAAGGTATCTTTGAAGGTGAGTGACATCAGTAGCCATGGTGAAAGAGGGGTAAGAGAAGTTTAGTGTGTGTGAATGGTCTCAACCACATTCATCTAGAAACACACACACTCACACACAACTTAACATTTGACAGGACTGAGATTACAACTGTTACATGGATGCTTATCTGGACTGTACTGTCACACAGTTATCACAAGCACCACTGAGACTATAGGTCTGGGGGCTAACCAAAGGTATTTCTACAGTGATTGACATCAGCACATCATGTGATATAGGCCAATGGGATGTGTACTGGGTGGGAAAGGCCTCATAATGAGATTCTCTCTGTCGCTGTCTGTCTTTCTCTTCCCCACATCTCAATGTGTGTATGTTTGACATATTATATTATGTTGACCTTAGATATGTGTGAGTATTCCTATCCAGTGTGTGTGTGTGTGTGTGTGTGTGTGTGTGTGTGTGTGTGTGTGTGTGTTAAGTATCAATGGTGTGTGCACAGACAGCTGTGAATAACCAATATCTGTAGTCCACTGTATTGTGCGACATGGGGTTCACTTATTTGGACTGTAGTGTCACAGAGTTATCACAAGCACCACTGAGACTATAGGGCTGGGGGCTAACCAAAGGTATTTCTATAGTGAATGACATCAGCACATCATGTGATATAGGCCAATGGGATGTGTACTGGATGGGAAAGGCCTCATAATGGGACTCTTTCTGTCACTGTCTCTTTCTCTTCCCCATGTTTCAGTGTGTGTGCATGTTTGACATATTATATTATGTTGGCCTTAGATATAGGTTCATAGATTCATAGGTAAGTACTAGGCTATCTGCCCAAGGGCATTTATAAGCCTAGCCAGAATGTGTTGGCTTTTGCCAACCCCTTAGATTAGTTTCCTGGGCCTCTGTCCAACAGAGCCATTAGTTCCCTGTGCCACTGTCCAGCAGAGCCACTGCAGTGATCCCCGGGGGTAAATTTTCTGTTGCCCATCCACCCAACAAGGTTTTTCTTGAAGAGTGTTAATGAGGGGCTCTGCCTGATGTATATTGGAATCCTGTTCCAAAGCATGGGGAGTCTCTGGGACAGGAATCTATCCCACCGGCATGTCTTATTTATCATTGTGGTGAGGTTTATATCGCTAGAGAGTGTGACTCTCTGGGATTTGTTTTTTTTTAGGTGGAGCATGTCCTTCAATTCTGGGTTGGACATGGCCTTTTATGTCAGGCAGAGATCACCTCTGAGTAAGTGGTATGCAACTGAGTACAGCTGGAGTTTCTTGAGTTGGGCTGCATAGGGCATCTGTTTAAGGCCAGTAATCCTCTTGGTGAGGTACTTTTGTGGCTTTTCCAGCTGTTGCAGGTGTCTTGTAAGGTTCATCCCAAATGGGGCATTGTATTCTATGATGGGTCTAATGAATGATGAGTAGAGAGGCACAATAACCTCTTTTGTTCTAGATGTGAACCCTTTTGTGATTAGGTGGGCAACATAGAAGGATTGTCTAACCACCTTGGCAATATGATTATCAAAGGAGAGATTACTATCTACTTGGGTCCCCAGATCCCTTATTACATTTTCTGTATTTAGGGACTACCAGCTATGTGGTAGTTTGCAGGTACTTTATTTTTTCCAAAGGGGATGACTATGCACTTTTTGGCATTTAGCTTGAGGTCATGATTTTGACACCAGGTATCCATCTCAGTGAGACCCTTCTGGAGGGTGTCTGTATCAGCCGGAGAAGCAATTATGGCCCCTAGCTTGCAGTCGTCTGCAAACTTGGTCAGCCATAGTCCTCCTATGCGTGCTTGTACCTCTGAAAAGTATATACCAAACAGGAGGGGTCCTAGGACTGAGCCCTGGGGGAAGCCACTTGTAACCGGTTTAGAGTCGGAAGTAGAGCCTGCAACTCTCACCATGTGGGTTCTATCCATGAGCCAGTTGGCAACCCATCTCATGACGTAGGGGTTTATGTTCAAGCTGGTGAGCTTGTCTATAATACTAGAACAGGTAATGGTGTCAAAAGCCTTTGCAAGATCTAGGTAGGCTGTGTGGCCCTCCTTTCCCTTGTCTAATGCCTTGGTAACTGTCTCAAAGAAGTCCACCAGGTTTAGGAGGCATGATCTGCCCTTAACAAAGCCAAACTGGGTAGGGTCCAAGGTTTGGAGGTTACCAATGTCTCTGTTAATGAGTTCCATGATGATGCACTCCATACCTTGCAGACCAGGCCAGTCAGGCTTATAGGGCGATAGTTCCTGGGGTCCGTTGTGGCTTCACCTTTGTGGAGTGGGATAACTGTTGCTGTGTGCCACTCTGTGGGTACATAGCCTGTAGAGAGGCTGAGTTTGAACAGTGTGTTTAGGTGAGGGGTTAGTTCATTTTGGAGCTCTTGTAAGACACAGCCTGGGACACCGTCCGGACCCATTGAAGCTGTGTTTTTGGCTTTGGATAGGGCTGTTTTAACCTGTGTGTCGGTGATTGACGGGGCCCTACATTCTTCTGGTATGGTTATGGGCCCTATAGGGGGTGAGAGGGGGTGACGTTTGCACTAAACCTGTCTGCCAGAATGTTGGCAATATCAGTTGCTTCAGTGTATTTTGTGCCATTCTGCACTAACTCAGAGCAGATCTGAGAGTTTCCACTTAGGTTCTTGACATAGCTAAAGAACGCTTTGTGGTTATCTTTGGAGTCATTGGCAATTTTACTTTTGAAACTAGCCTAGGATGATTTAATGAGGTATCATAGTTTCTTGCTGATACTGATCAGGGATTTCTTTCCTTCTTGGGATTGTACTCTTTTCTGTACTAGTTTCCTCCTTCTGTTGTATAGCTTGTTTATGGCAGGGGTCCACCAGACTGGTTTCCTTTTATTGGAGTAGTGAGTCTTGGTTTTACTTGTGATAGCATGATCCATGCATTCCTGAAAATGCCCCCCTTTGTAAAGGTTTCAGCAGCTTGGACAGCATTGTCCTTTAGCATGGGGGCTGTGAAACTTTCCACCTCAGTCTTAAGTAAAGTGAAGTTTACTTTTGAAAAGTTTTTCATGGTGGTTTTCTTTATTGGGGGTGGGGGTGGAATGTGGATATCCAGAGTGATTAGTCTATGGTCTGATCTAACCATCAATGGGTTGACCTCTGGTGTGGAACACCAGTTGCCCATGTTGGTGATGACCAGGTCCAATATGCTGTTCCCTCTGGTGGGGGTGTTGACCAGTTGATTCAGGGCATTCGAGTTTATAAATTCTAGGAAGCATTGGGCAAGGGAGTTATTACTTGAATAGTTCTCCCAGTTTATGTTTGGGTAATTGAAATCACCCAGTATTAGCGTGTTTGGTTGGACCTACATATTTCCCAGTGTCTCCAGAAATGCTGAATGGGGGTCCTGGGTCATGGTGGGTGATCTGTAGCAAGCTACAATTTGGATTGCAGTTTTGCCCGTTGTTAGTTGCACATGGATGATCTCTGATGCATTGTGCTGCACCACTAACCTGGAGGTGTGGGTATCCTTGATGAATATGGATACACCCCCACCTTTTGTGTTTTGGTCCTGGTTCTGTGGCCAAAAGGTATGGTACGAGTTATAGCCTAGTAGTGCTGGGGTGCTCTCAGGAGCCTTAAACCAGGTTTCTGTTACTGCACAGATGTCGATGTTCTCCATACTGAGGAGTGCCTCGAGTGCATGCATTTTGAGGTTTAGACTTCTGTCATTGAGTAGCATTACCCTCAGTTTTTGGTTACTTGTAAGTATTCCTATCCAATGTGTGTGTGAAGTATCAATGGTGTTCAATTTGGTGTGAGTGCACAGACAGTGGAGAATCACCAATATCTGTAGTCCACTGTGTTGTGAGACATGGGCTTCATTTCTCTAAGTGTAGGAGCATGCCCAGTATGACCTTCTATATTGGGTGTGTGCATCCATTCCAGGGAGGGTTGGACTCCAGTTCAGGGTTTTGTGTGCTACAGCTACACCTAGCAAACTGTTTCTGCAGGATACCTGTAGATAGGTTGCCAGTATGGAGAAACAATGGGCATAACATACGGGGGATACTGTAACTATTGCTGTCTGTGCTGCTTGTGTGACATGTTTGGTTGTAGCATAGATTTTCTGACATATGTACTGTATTACACTGTGATGTATCATGTCATCAACTACTGACAGTTATCATTTTTTGCTCACAGTTATTTACCAGGGAAATACAGGATGAAGGAAGCTGAGACCAATATTCTGAGACATATAGACTACACATTCTGGCACACACCTGCCATTGTGGAGGGGTAGCTACTGACAATAGACTGTGGGTTTTGTGTAAATGGTCCAGCACCTTGTTAGTATGCTGGCTTGGGATCCTCTCCTTGTGCTTTTCTCAACTGCATAGAATGGCCATATCCTGCTAGGTAATACTGTAAGAGACACGCAAGTACGGGTAGTGCAACGGCCCAAAATCCTAAATGTCACAAGTCAAAAAAAGCAGAGCCAGCACAATTCGGTGTGGAAAAAATATATTATATTATAAATAGTACATGATGTATTAAAAAATACACCTACCCAACAATAACATCAGACCAGTTTCGGCATTACTGCCTTCCTCGGTGAGCAAAAAACAAATGACAAAAATTCCCTCCAACAAAGCTATATATAAACGTAGCAATCAGTTATCAATTACACAATTATTAAATAAACAGGGTTTTTTAAAAATGATCATTCAGGCCAGGTGGAAATAATCCACCAAGCTTGACTATCCATTTCTTTTCCTTTACATTTAGCATCTCATGTCTTACTTCCTTATCCTGTGTTTTATGTACAATGAGGTCAATAACTGTAAATCTGAAAGACCCAGTCTTATGTTTACATATATGTTTATACAATGCACTGGCTTGTTTGCAGTTCCTGATATCACTCATATGTTCACTTATCCACATTCTAAGTGGTCTGGAGGTTTGTCCAACATAAAATGCTGGACATGTACAGCTTGCCAGATATATCATCCAATTAGTGCTACAAGTAGCAAAAAAATGTATATCAAACACATAAGGTATATTCTGGTTAGTAAAGCTGCTAGTTTTATAAACCTTAGAACAATTACAACAATCACCACAAGGATTGCAACCCATCAGTTTGTCTCCCATCATAGTTCTCTGAACAGAAGACCTATCCTGATTTTAATACCTTTTATAGTGATTGAACAAGGAACTCAATGGCCGGCCTTTACGAAAGGAATAATTACATCTATCACCCACAAATTCCCTGAGTGAATCTTCACCTTGTAATATATCCCAATGTCTCAAAATAATATTCATAAAGGAATGTGTAGTTTTACCATATGTCGTAACTAACCTGACATTATTACTCTTAGCAGGTTGATCACCCTTGTATACAAGCAAATTAGATATATTCTGCTGGGAAGCAAACTGACCCGCTCTACAGATGTCACTTACCCTGTAACCCCGATTTTTAAAGCGGTTGGAAAGATCATACTTATATTGGTTGTACACAGAGGAGTCTGAACAAATCCTTCTGATCCTAAGAAATTGGGACTTGGGGATATTCCTGATGACATGCTGGGGGTGGAAGCTGGATGCATGTAGTAAAGTATTGTATTGTGGAAATTTGTGAAAAACTTCAGTTTCCAAGGTGTCATCAGGGGTACGTTTAACCAAGGCATCCAAACAGGTAATCTCCTTTTGGTGCCATGTTACCTTAAATTGAATCCCCCATATATTATGATTCAAATATCCAACAAACTCTGCCAAATAAGAGGCATCCACTCTCCATACCATCCAGCAGTCAGGAAGATATCGTCTCCAGATATCAATTTCTACCAAATAAATATTATGACTAACATTATAAATCAATTGCTCCTCTATGTAGGCCATAATCAGGTCGGCATATATGGGGGCAAAAGATGCCCCCATAGCAGTGCCCTGTGTCTGCCATACACATTGTGTCTGAAAATAAAACACATTCTTAGTAAGGACCTGTTCAGCCAAACAAACCAATAAAGTATTAAAACCTGGTCTATACAATTTGGCCCTATCCAGCCAATATTAAAGGGAGGCCAACCCAGCCCAATGGGGGATATTGGTATACAGGGAGGTGACATCAAGCGTACACAATAACCAATGGGGTTCAAGTTGTATATCTGCTACAATCCCAAAAAATTGGGTAGTATCTTGTTTCCGAGCCCAAATACACGGCAATAAGGGTTTTAAATAATACGTAAAAAATTCAGAAATCGGTTCAGTAAGTGAGCCCCATCCTGAGACAATAGGTCTGCCTAGGGGATTATCAAGATTCTTATGAATTTTGGGAAGCAAGTATAAGCACTGTTGTTTGGGGTGATCAACTTTCAAATGATGGGCAGTTTCCTTAGAAATAATACCTTCTTCAACTGCCAAATCCAAAAAGGCATCAATCTCAACCTTATATCTGGCTGTGGGATCTATAGGCATTATCTGATAATATTTTTTATCCAAAATTTGTCTCTGTGCCTTATCATTATATTGCGTCCAGTCTTGGACAACTATTGCTTACCCCTTGTCTGCCGCAGAGATAACAATATCCTTATTTGATCTAAGCTCATCTATGCATCAGCACGAGTAATATTGTCCCTGCTTAAATAATCCTTACCCAAATTTCGATGTAAATCTTTGAGCACATTGCCCTGAAATAATGAAACCACCAGAGACATAGGTGGTTTGAACGTAGATTTCCGAAATCTAAAAGATCTGTTATCAATCTGATTAGATTCACCCTGAAAAAATAGACGTAAATTTAAATTACGACAGAAATCTATCACATCCTGTGCAAACTGGTTTTCAGGCACAAAAAACTGGGAACAAAGCTAAGGCCTTTGTTAAGTTTATTTATTTGCATGTCCGACAGACTAGCAGAGAAGATATTAAAAACATTGCAAAAAATTACACCTGAGCCATCACGGTCATCATTCCTGCTAAATTGGGTGGAATCTTTATGCTTCCTCCCCCCTCTTCTGGACTTAGACCTAAAGGGTGGGCCAAACTGTCTCCCGAATTATTCCTCTTGGACCTCGGTGACCTATCCATGTGGGCCTCCTCCCCCTCGGTATTGGAAGAGGTATCCTCAGCTGAGGTAATGTTTTCCCTGTTCCTTTTCTTTAAAATAGATTTGGATCTCTTAGGTCTGAAATTCCCTGATTTAATATTCGGGGTAGCAAATTTAACATTCTTGCGTATTTCAAAGGGTCTCCCCCTATCAAAATCATCAACATCTTGGAATTTCTTCATTTTTTTCTCCCTCAAAACATTTTCCAACTCTGACAAATCTTTACTTAGTTGGTTCAAACTAGCATTATAACATGAAAGAGTCTGAAATTCTTGTACCCCATTACTCAACTTATCCAAACATGAGACCTGTTGTTGTTTAGTTCTCTCATAATAGGAGACTAAAGCATTAACAAAGCCCATTGAGGCTTGTTGTTGTATTGCAAGCCAATCATCTAGTAATAACTGGTCAACCTGAGGAACAAGTGGCTGAATCTTAACCCTCAGTCCCCAGGAAGGTATCTGTTTCTGTTGATATGCCTTGTAAAAACGTAAATTCCACACATTGCTTCTCAAACTCCTCATTTCCTTATTAAGTTTGGAAAATGCCATCTTATGTCGATTTGCCAAATCATCAGCCCCCCCACCAAGTTGACCACCCATATTTGCTGTGCCCAGACCGAAAACCCCCAAATCGTCATTATCAGAGGACATTCCCTTTATAATGGATGCTAGGTCCATGGCACATCAATCTGACCTGAGCAAAAGATGGGGACCCAACCAAAAATAAGTTCAAAAAAATATTTAAATTCTAAAAAACGTAAACCACCAACACAGATGTTGACCAAGAAATACCAATGCCAAACAAATTCTACCAAAAATAGGAGCCGGATATTCACCTCAACTCTAAAGGTGGTACTATTTAAATATAGACATAATCCGTATTCCTTAAGCATCAAGCTAAGTGCCCACCAACACCACACACCTATAACTGCTACAATATATTGCAAAATAAACAATTAGTAAAGTAAAAAAAGGTGAGGATGGGCACAATATAGCCTTGATGCACACTATGTCTTCTCAATTGCCCAAAGGGCTTATTGTCATATACCACCAAAACCAAACCATTCTGTCGGTATTCATCCCAATCACAGGAAATTGCATCAGTCCCAGCGGGGAAGATATGGATGCAGTCATTGGGAATATTAACTTTGCGGTTATGACTGCATAGTAGTTGGTGCTGGCTGTGCAGTTTGAAGGAATTACTCGTACCCCTTTATGAGTCCATTGGATTTGGTATTTGAATTTGTTCCATCGTTTCACAGGGGCCTATGTCTGTCAATCATTGTGCTTTTTTCATGAACTTAAAGGGTGTTTGAATCCAATATGGTGGTTTTGGGACATTAGGACTGGATTATTGGTCTGGCTTTCAGCGTTTAAACAGTTTTTGTTCTTTTCTTCAGTCACAGCAGTCGTTGGAGGTTGGAACAATGTGAAGGAACTTATTTATCCTCTGTTACAGCTTGCTTGAATTTTGGATGAAAACTTTTTTGGGATTATGGTTTAGGGACATATGTTGGTAACTATATCTAAGAATTTCTCTGCTTTTCCCTGATTTAGGAGGGTGCTTGTATCGGAAGGGATATTCAGACTTTGGGACAACATTATTTTGTGGTTTAAAGCTTATTTACAAGCTCTCTTACTCAATTTGCCATTATGTTTCAAACAGGTGAAGCATGCCTCTTGGGGTTGACTAATCCAGTTAATTTATGCTTTTTGATCGAATACTAAGTTTTTTTAGGATACGGGTCGGAAACATCCGAACTTTCTAACTGTTTGGACAATATTTTTTGGACAATGGGCAATTTATTTTTTTATCCAACAGACTTTCCTTAACAGTCAATTTATGATTATAACTATGTTGAATTGAGAAATGCACTTTGCTATACATTATATGTTGGGCATGTTTTTGTATTGGGGCTATGTTTAGGAATGTGAGTTCATATGCAATATTGTTACTCTTTATGTGCCGACATTTGTATTAGTAGGCTATAGAATGTTTATTAGAATGCTCTTTGACTATTTAGTGTTTAGGATAGGTTAATGGTTGGATATATATTGTTCTGGGGCTGATTTATGGTGTTATGATATCATAAATAATTTCTGCTGGGGATGTGGCATCCAGTCTGGCCTGAGCAGAACAGGGGGATTATTTTTGGCTTTGTTCTTTGAGAGGCATGGACCACCAGATAGCACTGTTGATTTTGGACTGATGAAATTTCCTGTGATTGGGATGAATACCAACAGAATGGTTCGGTTTTGATGGTATATGACAATAAGCCCTTTGGGCAATTGAGAAGACATAGTGTGCATCAAGGCTATATTGTGCCCGTCCACACCTTTTTTTACTTTACTAATTGTTTATTCTGCAATATATTGTAGCAGTTATAGGTGTGTGGTGTTGGTGGGCACTTAGCTTGATGCTTAAGGAATACGGATTATGTCTATATTTAAATAGTACCACCTTTGGAGTTGAGGTGACTATCCAGCTCCTATTTGGGGTAGAATTTGTTTGACACTGGTATTTCTTGGTCAACCCACCAAGAGTTGAAAATGCTGAGAGAAGAAAGGAGCCACTTTTGAGATTTTAATTATTTTGTTTCAGATTATTTGTTAAGTTTTTCTGCATTGCTGCCTACTTTTGAGCATTTTCTGGCTTGTTAAACTTGATTTCTGTGTTGGTAACTGTATTTAGAATACAACCTAGAGATGATTACTGAATTTCCTGCCTGCACTTATTTTTAAAATCGTTTTTTTCTTAAAACTTGCATTTTATCTGTCTCTGGCCTAGCACTCAAGTGTGGGGTCATTTACTGCACTGTTCTAACTTGTTGATACTTGGGAACCTCTGCTTTCCTTAAAAAACAAAAATCTTGCTTTTTCCCACTTTTCTGAGATTTAAAAAAGTTCAGTTACAGATTTGCTGTTCTGACCTGTTTGTAAGTTTCTTGGAGGCCATTGTTTGCTTGGGCTAAAGGGAAGTCTCTGTGTTCATCAGTGGCAGTGATAAACATTGAGCAGCCTGCCTGCCCCTGTGGGAGTGGTTACTGCCTTGAAACTGTAGTTTTATTGGCCATTTTGGGTCAATTCCTAACTCCTTGATCTCCCTCTCTTAAAACCTGATTGCCTTGTGGTTTTGGCATCTTTTCGGACTTGTTGGCTGTTGGTGAAGCACCCACCAAGAGGAGAAAACACTAAGAGAAGAAAGGAGCCACTTTTGAGATTTTAAGTATTTTGCTTCAGATTATTTGTTAAGTTTTCCTGCATTGCCGCCTACTTTTGAGCATTTTCTGGCTTGTTAAACTTGATTTCTGTGTTGGTAACTGTATTTAGAACACAACCTAAAGCTGATTACTGAATTTCCTGCCTGCACTTATTTTTAAAATCGTTTTTTTTTCTTAAAACATGCATTTTATCTGTCTCTGGCCTAGCACTCAAGTGTGAGGTCATTTACTGCACTGTTCTAACTTGTTGATACTTGTGAACCTCTGTTTTCCTTAAAAAAACAAAAAAATCTTGCTTTTTTTCCACTTTTCTGAGATTTAAAAAAGTTTAGTTACAGATTTGCTCTTCTGAACTGTTTGTAAGTTTTTTGGAGGCCATTGTTTGCTTGGGCTAAAGGGAAGTCTCTGTGTTCATCAGTGGCAGTGATAACCATTGAGCAGCCTGCCAGCCCCTGTGGGAGTGGTTACTGCCTTGAAACTGTAGTTTTATTGGTCATTTTGGGTCAATTCCTAACTCCTTGATCTCCCTCTCTTAAAACCTGATTGCCTCATGGTTTTGGCATCTTTTCGGACTTGTTGGCTGTTGGTGAAGCACCCACCAAGAGGAGACAACGCTGAGAGAAGAAAGGAGCCACTTTTGAGATTTTAAGTATTTTGCTTCAGATTATTTGTTGTTTTTCTACATTGCCGCCTACTTTTGAGCATTTTCTGGCTTGTTAAACTTGATTTCTGTGTTGGTAACTGTATTTAGAACACAACCTAAAGCTAATTACTGAATTTCTTGCCTGCACTTATTTTTAAAATTGTTTTTTCTTAAAACTTGCATTTTATCTGTCTCTGGCCTAGCACTCAAGTCTGGGGTCATTTACTGCACTGTTCTAACTTGTTAATACTTGTGAACCTCTGCTTTCCTTAAAAAAAACAAAAAAACAAAAAAGTCTTGCTTTTTTCCCACTTTTCTGAGATTTAAAAAAGTTCAGTTACAGATTTGCTGTTCTAAACTGTTTGTAAGTTTCTTGGAGGCCATTGTTTGTTTGGGCTAAAGGGAAGTCTCTGTGTTCATCAGTGGCAGTGATAAACATTGAACAGCCTGTCTGCCTCTGTGGGAGTGGTTACTGCCTTGAAACTGTAGTTTTATTGGCCATTTTGGGACAATTCCTAACTCCTTGATCTCCCTCTCTTAAAACTCGATTGCCTCGTGGTTTTGGCGTCTTTTCAGACTTGTTGGCTGTGGGTGAAGCACCCACCAAGAGGAGAAAACGCTGAGAGAAGAAAGGAGCCACTTTTGAGATTTTAAGTATTTTGCTTCAGATTATTTGTTAAGTTTTTCTGCATTGCCGCCTACTTTTGAGCATTTTCTGGCTTGTTAAACTTGATTTCTGTGTTGGTAACTGTATTTAGAACACAACCTAGAGCTGATTACTGAATTTCCTGCCTGCAATTATTTTTAAAATCATTTTTATCTTAAAACTTGCATTTTATCTGTCTCTGGCCTAGCACTGAAGTGTGGGGTCATTTACTGCACTGTTCTAACTTGTTGATACTTGTGAACCTCTGCTTTCCTTAAAAAAAACAAAAAAACAAAAAAAATCTTGTTTTTTCCCCACTTTTCTGAGATTTAAAAAAGTTCAGTTACAGATTTGCTGTTCTGAACTGTTTGTAAGTTTCTTGGAGGCCATTGTTTGCTTGGGCTAAAGAGAAGTCTCTGTGTTCATCAGTGGCAGTGATAAACATTAAGCAGCCTGCCTGCCCCTGTGGGAGTGGTTACTGCCTTGAAGCTGTAGTTTTATTGGCCATTTTGGGTCAATTCCTAACTCCTTGATCTCCCTCTCTTAAAACCCTCTTTTGCGCGGTTTTGCGCATAGCGCAACATCGGGCAGCACCGCCTAATTGGGTTTAAACTATTCTTGGCTGCACAAAGTCTGCTCTTCACTTTTTCCCTTAGAACTTCTCTAGCTCTCAAATTAAACACCATATTCTCATTCTAAGGCCCCTCACTGGTCCAAATAAGTAATTTTACAAGTTAGCACTAATAAACCATAAGCACTACTTACCCTTATACTCTCTACGATTATCTTGTCCCCTATTGGTCCATTTTAATTCAGTTCCCTATATTACTCTAGCATGTCCAAAGGTCAGTCAATGGTTTCCTCTCCAGTCCAGCTGGTGAATCTGGGAATTTTGAGGCAATGTTACAACTGTCTCATGTACATGGACAACCCTCTCCTCCTCCAAACAGGTTCAAATATATGTGAGAGATGCAACCATATAGCCAAACTGGAGGCTGAGCTCTCTCATCTCAAAACTGGTGTAACCAGTCGGGAGGAGAAGGTAACCTCACACAACACAATTCCAGTATCACATAGTCCCACCACAGCAGCGAACCAAGCACATAAAAACATAAAAACATACTCGGAGGCTCTAAATAAAAATCTACCTAAGCAATAGAGACCTCCAAAGCAGACATCCAAGCAAACGCTACCCCAAAACAAAACACGTACAACACATAGCACACAAAGTCAGTGTGCCAAGCAGTCACAGCCCTTAAGGCTGAATAACACACCTGATACTCTTGTAATAGGTGACTCTATTGTCAGACACACTGACATCCTGCTCACCAGGCTGAAAAAAGAGAAGGTCACAGTGAGCTGCCTGTCGGGCGCTAGGATCCGCCACATAACATTAGCACTCAGGTCACTCCAAAGCAAATACAAATATGACTCAGTCATTGTACATGCTGGCGTGAATGACCTGAGACGTACCTCCCTCGACTACATGAAAAGAGACATAGAGGAGCTCTCTGATCATGTAGCCCAGGCCGGTATGACCCTGACCTTGAGCAGCATCTTACCCTCACCTAGAATGATGCCACAGTATAAAGACAAAATGATCGATTTTAACAATTGGCTAAAATGTTGGTGTCATTCAAAGGTGATCCAGTGTCTGTCAGCCTGGGATGACATGCTCAACAAGCCACGTTACTTCGCTAGGGACAGCTTGCACCTGTCTCCCCTGGGCTTTCGGATATTGGCAAAGGCTCTTGCCACCCCCATAGTGTCTTTTTTAGGCAAGGCTCAAAAGTCAAACCCACGTCCATAGATAGCACAAGGAACAAGAAACTAAGGGTAATGCTGCTAAACACCAGAAGTCCTAACCTCAAGATGCATGCACTCAAAGCTCTCCTCAGTATAGAGAACATCGATATCTGTGCAGTGACAGAAACCTGGTTCATGGATCCAGAGAGCACCCCAGCACTACCAGGTTATACCTCATATCATGCTTTTCGGTCCCAAAACCCGGACCGAACCACAAAAGGAGGGGGAGTTTCCATATTTATCAAGGATATCCACACCTCCAGGTTAGTGGCATTGCACAAAGTATCTGAGACCATCCATGTGCAACTGACAGTGGGCAAGACTGCTTTTCAGTTTATAGCATCCTACAGACCACCCTCTCAAAGTCAGGAATCTCACCCGGCTTTCCTGAAAACATTGGAGAACATGAAGATCTCTCCGAACACCATTATATTGGGCAACTTCAACTACCCAAACATAGACTGGGAGCATTACTCAAGCCCCAGCACCTTAGCCCAAAGGTTCCTGGAATTTATAAACTCAAATGCTATGGAACAACTAGTCACCACTCCCACAAAAGGGGAAAACATACTAGATCTGATCATTACCAACATGGGGACTCTATGTTCCATACCAGAAGTATATCCCTCATTGGTAAGATCAGACCATAAATTAATTTCACTGGATATCCACATCCCGACCCCACCCCCAGCCCAGAAAACCACAGTGAAAAACTTCTCAAAAGCAAACTTCACACTTTTCAAAACCAAAGTGGAATCCTTCAAGGCCCCAGGGCCAGTGTAAACTTCGGCCCAAACTGCAGAATCCTATATAAACGCATTCTACGGACATCTCCAGGAATGCATGGATCATGCTATCCCAAACAAAATCAAGACCCAATCATCTAAAGGCAGGCATCCAGTCTGATGGACCCCAGCCATAAATAAACTGTACAACAGAAGGAGGAAGCTACTACATGATAGAGTAAAATCCCTAAAAGGGAAGGCATCTCTGATCAGTACTAGCAAAAAATTATGATCCCTCATAAAATCCTCCAAGGCCAGCTTCGAGAGAAAAATTGCACAGGACACTAAAGACAATCATAAGGCTTTTTTCAGTTATGTTAGGAACCTGGGGTGCAACTCCCAGACTTGTTCTAAGTTGATTCTAAGCTACAAAAAATACACTGAACCCACAGACATCGCCAATAACCTGGTAGACAGGTTCAGTGCAAACTTCTCCACCCCCTCCCCCCAAAAGAGCAAGTATCTATCCTGACAGAGTGCAGCCTCCAAAACATCTCTGATGCTCAGGTGAAGGCCGCCCTCTCCAAAGCAAAAAACACTGCTTCCATGGGACCAGATGGCGTCCCGGGTTGCATCCTACATGAACTCCAAGAAGAACTAATCCCTCAAGTAAAACTGCTGCACAATCTCTGCCTCACTACAAGATATGTACCCAAAGAATGGCGTACAGCAACAGTGGTCCCACTCCACAAAGGTGGCACCTCTGCGGACCCTGGAAACTATCACCCCATAAGCCTGACTAGCCTAGTCTGCAAGGCTATGGAGAGGATCATCATGGAACTCATAAACAAAGACATTGGGGACCTACAGACACTAGATCCTACCCAATTTGGCTTTGTCAAGGGCAGATCCTGCCTTTTGAACCTGGTCGACTTCTTCAAAACAGTCACCAAGGCCATAGATGAAGGGAAGGTAGTCCATACAGCCTATCTGGACCTCGCAAAGGCATTTGGCACAATACCTCACTCGGGCATCATAGATAAGCTATCCATCCTAAATATAAACCCCTATGTCACAAGATGGGTCGCAAACTGGCTCAAAGACAGAACCCACAGAGTCAGAGTTGCTGGAGCCATGTCAGACTCAAAACTGGTCACAAGTGGTGTCCCACAAGGTTCTGTCTTGGGACCTCTCTTGTTCGGTATTTACTTTTCTGAGGTACAGGCCAACATGGGAGGACTATGGCTCACCAAGTTCGCAGATGACTGCAAACTGGGCGCCATAATCGACTCTCCAGCTGACACAAACATCCTTCAAAAGATCTAGAGATGGATAACTGGTGCCAGAGCCATGGTCTAAAGCTAAATGCCAAAAAGTGTATAGTCATACCCTTTGGCAAAAATAATGTGCCCACATATTACCACATAGGTGGTAACCCATTAAGTACAGAGAAAGTAATTAGGGATCTGGGGACCCAAGTTGATAGCAATCTCTCCTTTGACAACCACATTGCCAAAGTGGTTAGAAAGACCTTCTACATAGCCCACCTCATCATGAAATGATTCACATCTAGATCAAGAGAGGTAATCATGCCCCTTTATTCATCCCTCATCAGGTCCATCATAGAATACAATGTCCCCTTTGGGATGTACCTTACCCGACACCTGCAGCAATTAGAAGGACCCCAAAAGTACCTCACCAGGAGGATCAAGGGACTCAAACAGATGCCATATGCTG
Organism: Protopterus annectens; assembly: GCF_019279795.1. Taxonomy (NCBI): domain Eukaryota; kingdom Metazoa; phylum Chordata; order Ceratodontiformes; family Protopteridae; genus Protopterus; species Protopterus annectens. Next base: position 802,376,361 of record NC_056745.1, read on the forward strand.
CTCGGTTAAAAAAACTCCAGCTCTACTCAGTTGCATACCGCCTACTTCGAGGCGATCTATGCCTGACATATAAAGCTATGTCCAACCCAGAATTAATGGACATGCTCCACCTCAGTAAATCTAAATCCCTTAGAGCCACGCTCTCGAGGGACTTGAACCTCAGCACAGAAATAAATAGAACATGCTGGAGGGACAGATTCATAATCCAGAGGCTCCCTTTGCTCTGGAATAGAATTCCAATTCATGTTAGGCAGAGCACCTCACTGACTCTCTTCAAGAAGAATCTTGATGAGTGGATGGAGGATCGTAGGTTTGTCCCGGGGATTACTTCCATGTCACTATTAGACAGAGGCACAGTAAACTAAACTTTAAAAAGGGCACAGTATACTCAAATCAAGGGGTGGCGTAAGCCAAATACAATCGGGCTAGGCTTATAAATGCCCCAGGGCAGATAGCCTAGTATGAACCTATATGTGTTGGTGGTTTACATGTTTTGGGATTTAAATTTTTTTGAACTTATTTTTGGTTGGGTCCCCATCTTTTGCTCAGGTCAGATTGATGTGCCATGGACCTAGCATCCATTATAAAGGGATTGTCCTCTGATACCGACAATTTGGGGGGGTTTCGGTCTGGGCTCAACAAATATGGGTGGTCAACTTGGTGGGGGGGACTGATGATTTGGCCAATCGACATAAGTTGGCATTTTCCAAACTTAATAAGGAAATGAGGAGTTTGAGAAGCAATGTGTGGAATTTGCGTTTTTTCAAGGCATATCAACAGAAACAGATATCCCCACGGGGACTGAGGGTTAAGATTCAGCCACTTGTTCCTCAGGTTGACCAGTTATTACTAGATGATTGGCTTGCAATACAACAACAAGCCTCAATGGGCTTTGTTAATGCTTTAGTCTCCTATTATGAGAGAACTATACAACAACAGGTCTTGTGTTTGGATGAGTTGAGTAATGGGGTACAAGACTTTCAGACTCTTTCATGTTATAATGCTAGTTTGAAGCAACTAAGTAAATATTTGTCAGAGATTGAAACTGCTTTGAGGCAGAAAAAAATGAAATTCCAAAGAGATGTTGATGATTTTAATAGGGGGAGACCCTTTGAAATACGCAAGAATGTTAAATTTGCTACCCGTAATATCAAATCAGGGAATTTCAGACCTAAGAGATCCAAATCTATTTTAAAGAAAAGGGACAGGGAAAACATTACCTCAGCTAAGGATACCTCTTCCAATACTGAGGGGGAGGAGGCCCACATGGATAGGTCACCGAGGTCCAAGAGGAATAATTTGGAAGACAGTTTTGCCCACCCTTTAGGTCTAAGTCCAGAAGAGGGGGGAGGAAGTATAAAGGTTCCACCCAGTTTAGCAGGAATGATGAGCGTGATGGCTCAGGTGTAATTTTTTGCAATGTTTTTAATATCTTCTCTGCTAGTCTGTTGGACATGCAAATAAATGAACTTAACAAAGGCCTTAGCTTTGTTCCCAGTTTTTTTGTGACTGAATACCAATTTGCACAGGATGTGGTAGATTACTGTTGTAATTTAAATTTACGTCTATTTCTTCAGGGTGAATCTAATCAGATTGATAACAGATCTTTTAGATTTCGGAAATTTACATTCAAACCACCTATGTCTCCGGTGGTTTCATTATTTCAAGGCAATCTGCTCAAAGATTTACATCGAAATCTGGGTAAGGATTATTTAAGCAGGGACAATATTACTCGTGCTGAAAGATTTTGCATAGATGAGCTTAGATCAAATAAGGATATTGTTATCTCTGCGGCAAACAAGGGGGGAGCAATAGTTGTCCAAGATTGGACACAATATAATGATGAGGCACAGAGACAAATTTTGGATCAAAAATATTATCAGATAATGCCTATAGATCCCACAGCCAGATTTAAGGTTGAGATTGATGCCTTTTTGGATTTGGCAGTTGAAGAAGGTATTATTTCTAAGGAAACTGCCCATCATTTGAAAGTTGATCACCCCAAACAACGTGCTTCCCAAAATTCATAAGAATCTTGATAATCCCCCAGGCAGACCTATTGTGTCAGGACGGGGCTCACTTACTGAACCGATTTCTGAATTTCTTACGTATTATTTGAAACCCTTATTACCATGTATTCGGGCTCAGATACAAGATACTACCCAGTTTTTGGGGATTGTAGCAGATATGTAACTTGAACTCCATTGTTTGCTGTGTACTCTCGATGTTACCTCCCTGTATACCAATATCCCCCATTTTGCTGGGTTGGCCTCCCTTCAATATTGGTTGGATAGGGCCAAATTGTATAGACCAGGTTTTAATACTTTATTGGTTTGTTTGGCCGAACAGGTCCTTACTAAGAATGTGTTTTATTTTCAGACACAATGTGTATGGCAGACACAGGGCACTGCTATGGGGGCGTCTTTTGCCCCCATATATGCCGACCTGTTTATGGCCTACATAGAGGAGCAACTGATTTATGATGTTAGTCATAATATTTATTTGGTAGAAATTGATATCTGGAGATGATATCTTGATGACTGCTGGATGGTGTGGAGAGCGGATGCCTCTTATTTGGCAGAGTTTGTTGAATATTTAAATGATAATATATGGGGGATTCAATTTAAGGTAACATGGCACCAAAAGGAGATTACCTTTTTGGATGTCTTGGTTAAACGTACCCCTGATGACACTTTGGAAACTGAAGTTTTTTGCAAATTTCCACAATATAATACTTTACTACATGCATCCAGCTTCCACCCCCAGCATGTCATCAGGAATATCCCCAAGTCCCAATTTCTTAGGAACAGAAGAATTTGTTCAGACTCCTCTGTGTACAACCAATATAAGTATGAGCTTTCCAACCGCTTTAGAAATTGGGGTTACAGGGTAGGTGACATCTGTAGAGTGGGTCAGTTTGCTTCCAGGCAGAATAGATCTGATTTGCTTGTATACAAGGGTGATCAACCCGCTAGGAGTAATAATGTAAGGTTAGTTACAACATATGGTAAAAATGCACATTCCTTTACAAATATTATTTCGTGACATTGGGATATATTACAAGGTGAAGATTCACTCAGGGAATTTGTGGGTGATAGGTGTAATTATTCCTTTCGTAAAGGCCGGCCATTGAGTTCCTTGTTCAATCACTATAAAAGATATCAAAATCAGGATAGGTCTTCTGTTCAGAGAACTAAGATCGCAGACAAACTGATGGGTTGCAATCCTGGTGGTCATTGTTGTAATTGTTCTAAGGTTTATAAAACTAGCAGCTTTACTAACCTGAATACACCTTATGTGTTTGATATACATTTTTTTGCTACTTGTAGAACTAATTGGGTGATATATCTGGCAAGCTGTACATGTCCAGCATTTTATGTTGAACAAACCTCCAGACCACTTAGAATGTGGATAAGTGAACATATGAGCGATATCAGGAACTGCAAACAAGCCAGTGCATTGTATAAACATATATGTAAACATAAGACTGGGTCTTTCAGATTTACAGTTATTGACTGCATTGTACATAAAACACAGGATAAGGCAGTAAGACATGAGATACTAAATGTAAAGGAAAAGAAATGGATAGTCAAGCTCGGTGGATTATTTCCACTGGGCCTGAATGATCATTTTTAAAAAACCCTGTTTATTTAATAATTGTGTAATTGATAATTGAATGCTATGTGTATATATAGCTTTGTTGGAGGGAATTTTTGTCATTTGTTTTTTGCTCACTGAGGAAGGCAGTAATGCCGAAACTGGTCTGATGTTATTGTTGGGTAGGTGTATTTTTTAAGATAACATGTACTATTTATAATAGAATATATTTTTCCACACTGAATGGTGCTGACTCTGTTTTTTTTTTTTGACATATCCTGCTGGGGCCATACCTCTCAGCTGTACAGATACACCCTGGTTATCCAGAGGCAGGACTCATATATCTTGTCAGTTTACCTTCACATTGTGGTTTACAAGCAGTTTTGTGGCTATTCATTCATGGGTTTGCAGTCAGGGAGTAGTATGGGCAGACATTAGGGTTTCAGACTTCACACACTCCATGACATCCATGCTTCTACACCCCCCTCTGTTATTCTCTCCTCATCCTTACATTATGTAAGCAATATCTCAGAAGTATCTCTATAGCTGGGTCTTTATCCCAGTAGTATTTATCACCTGGAACACAGTTCTTGCAGTAGGACATAGGGAGGCATGTTACTGGTATTTGTCAGTATGGCCTTGCATTTGTTTTCTGTTTACTGTGTTAGATTGTTAGTTGGGACCCCCTGACATTCTGTACATTGGCACTATATGTGAGGCATGGGCCTTTGCCAGAGGACTATAGGCCATTTGAGAGTGCTGCAGGCCATCTGTTACTGCATTTCACCATGGGATTGTGAGGGGGGGGGTGCACACCTGCAGACTTTAAACATTTGCAATGACTGTACTGGTATTTTGGTTACTCTGTTGGTTTTCATTTCATATTGTATTGTGACCTCTCATGCAGAAAGAAGGTATATCAGTAGAGTACACATGTTAGATCTTAATGGCATATATTTCAGTTTCAGACTTCTTACCCTTCAGAACTAGAATGCAACTGCCAGACCTGTTGTAGTATGTATGTGAAGGTCTGGTGGGGGGCTGTTCACCATTGCCATCATTTGGCGGCCTTAGCCCAGCCTTTCTTTATGGTCATCTATACCTGTCCTGCTGGGTGAGGCTAGTGGTGGGTATGTGACCCTCATTGACATCCATGTGTGTGACCTATTGACATTCACAGTTATTTGGGCATTTACATGTACTGCGGTGGGGGTTGTCACCTTCTGTAGTGCTGCCTAGTAGGTTGACACCAGTATTTGTTGTGAATTTCCTGCTGTCTCATATAGCTATCTGCTGCCATCCCATTCAGCTACCCAATTCCCTTGCATGCTTGCATCCATATCTTACATACAACTATGAGAACACACTACGCCATTCAGTAACTGAGAGGAAGGGTGACTTACCTTGTTGCTGGACCAGTATTGAGGATGGTGCTGGAGGGCTGACTATGTTGGAAGCATGTAGTACACTCCCTATACATGGTAAAGCACAGGTAGTATCATGTTTGGCATCCCTTTTACTGTATGTGCGAGTCTGAGAGAGGTATCAGTCCCTGCTTCCCTACAGTGTCAGTGTGTGTGCTATGCATTGCCTTTTTGTCAAGGCCTGGGCATACTGGGAATGCCTCTTTCTGCCTACAAGGGCAGGCTCAGGTTGTTCCTCCTCCGAGTCCTTCTGTGCCTGTGCTGGCCTTGGCAATGGTGGGGGGCTGTGTGGCCCTGCTACATGCTGTTCCTGCTGCAGCTGTTTCTGCAGGATCATATTGTGTAGCATGGCACATACTATGAACATTTGTATACATGTAGCTGGAGAGTACTGCAAGGCTCCAACAGATATGAGTATCCCAAACACATGCTCTACAATGATTCTGGTTTGTGTGTGCGCCTCATTATGGTGTTCTTGCTCGGATGTGTGTACATTTCTGATGGGTGTCATCAGCCACAGCTCCATTGCATAGCCAGCATCCCCCACTAGATGGCCATATGGGATGTCCCCACTGGCAAACACCTGACAGATGCCAGATGTGAGAGTCGCTATAGCTTCCAGGGCTGCCAGCACATACATTCATGATAATGCCCTGGGCACACACGACCTGGCAGTTGATGGAGGGGAAGCCATTGTGGTTTATGTAGACCATATTCTGCTCACCAGGTGGTGCTTTAATGTGGATGTGCGTGCAGTCTATAGCACCAATTACCTCAGGGTATTCTGCTATATGGTGGAAGAGATGCATACTTCTGGTCAACGCCTCATGGCTGGTGGGGAAATGTGCTCATTGGCATGTGGTGTCATGACATCCAGGAACTGGTGGAGTATCCTGGATGCTGATGCCTGTGAAGCTCCCATGATATCCCCAGCTAGTCTTTGGAAGGTACCAGTGGCTAGTATTCTTAAGCCTAGACATACCTTGGTATCCGCTGGGATGGATTCCCCTCTATTAGTTCTGTGTGTGAGGTGTGGCCAGCACAGCTCAACAATTTGCTGTAGAATGTCCCTGTCCACCCTATAGCACTCCACTATCTCCAGCTCATGTAGGCCCTGATAGGTTACCCTGGGTCTGTACACTCTTCTCCTTTTCCTCAATGTGGGTCAGTTGTCAGCATTCTCCTCCTCACCACCCTCAGTCTCTAGCACATATTGATGGAGAAAAGCAGCAGCAGCCTCTAACATTTTTAGTTAGTTTTGCCAGTTAAAAATCCCCCATCTGTGTACACCGGTGGTGTAGAGTTTGTGGGAAAAACAGTCAGTAGGGTGTTTGCATAGTTTATAGTAGTGTGCTGGGCTGCTGCATCTGTAATTGGCTGATTTTGATACATTCCACCTGCCAGCTGTGTTAGTTCTCCTTGATTGCCTTCCTACTGCTGTTTTCCCAAAAAAACAGTCTGGAAGGTGTTTGCATAGTTTATAGTAGTGTGTGCTGGGCTGCTGCATGTGTATTTAGCTGATTCTGATACATTCCACCTGCCAGCTATGCTAGTTCTCCTTGATTGCCTTCCGACTGCTGTTTCCCCTACATCCAGTCTGAAAGGTGTCTGCATAGTTTATAGTAGTGTGCTGGGCTGCTTAATGTGTATTTGGCTGATTCTGATACATTCCACCTGCCAGTTATGCTAGTTCTCCTTGATTGCCTTCCTGCTGCTTTTTTCCCTTACCAGTTCTTCCCTATTTAAGCTCCAAGGTGCACTGAGCATGCCCAGTGCTGAAATGTAAACAGTGCTGCAAGTCCCCCTTTTTTTATTTTTTTTTTGTTTATGTTTAAAACCTGGTGCATGGTGTGCACACCATACACCCATTTAGGCTATGTACACAGTGCTCAGACACATCTGATACTCCCCCTTCCTTAGCAGTGCTTAGCTAAGGACAAACATGGGCCACAGATCTTCAATAAGCTTACAGCAAGCATGACACATTCCCTTATGAAGTCATTCAGCTCTTACACTTGCACTCTTGTGTTTCTGCACCTACACGGCTAGGTACAAGCTGACACTTTGAAGAAATTTGTGAGTCAGTATAACTCTCCTCATTTGCCTACCCCAGTGTATAAGTCATTAGTTACTGCACTTAAATGGACCCTTTCCCCTTGACAACCAGTGCTCCCTGGTATTGTTTACATTTTGCATGCCATTGACTATAATGGCAAAATGCAGAATTAACTTAAAATTGACTTTTCTCTCTCTCTTTTTTTTTTTTCCGGATGATCCCGTTTGCACGTCGCTGCTCTAAGCTTAAACGGCTGAGATCGGCCAAAAAAAAATGTTTAATTAAAAAAAAATAAACAGTTTTTAACGCCAATGGCCTTATACTTGGCCATTGGCATGTGTATTAAACATAATACATGCTTTTACACAAGCTGTCATGCCTCCGTTTTGTCAGATGCAGAAATGTATTTGGTTACTAGCCTAATACATTTCTGCACTGACACTGTTATACCACAGACCTGGCAGCTTGGTGGATCACAAAATCACCTCATTTGCATGGTTTCCACCAGCAAATGAGGTGATTTGCATATTTGCTGTTTTTCCATGCTAGAACAGTGTAGGGCCGCTCGTGTATGTAAAAACAGCACTTTCCTTGATCGCTCAGTGGCCATTTTCTGTGCAGGATCTCTTACATTGTTCTTGCACGGAAAATCAGCCTTCGTGAATCCCAGGGAGAAATTTCATCCATTGTAAAATATATACCCCGATCATTACTACATTACCTAAACATTTACTTTTCCCTTTATTTAAAGCAATCCCTGTCATCTCTATATACTCATTTGTGCAAATTATTAATTCTGTAATCCAAATTTGTTTTCTGCAATTATTATAATGTTGTCTGTCTATGTTAGCAGAACTGGAATTCTTAACCCTTCAGGTGTTATACACCCTGCCTCTTTCATTTTGTAATGTACTTCGCATACTATCACATTCATAATTAATGCAAAGAGTATATAAGCCATTGGACATCCCTGTCTTACACTACTCTTTATATGTACCTCTTAGCTTAACCAGCCATTTACAAGCATTTTTACTTTATTATTGCTCTATATACATACATAATTTCTTAACTTTCTCACTTATGTTATATTCTTTCATTATTACCCATAATATTTTATGTCCAATTGTGTCAAATGCCTTATTAAGGTCTCCTATCATGATGTCCTCTTCTTCTCTGTTCATAATATCATCCCCAATTTCTGTCGTTAATAATTCCTGACATCCCTTCCCCCTTACACTATATACGCTATCTTCCATGATTTTTCCTTTTTCATTTCAAATCTCATTTGCATTATTTTATAAATATCTTAAAATCATTACTATTTGATACTATTGGTCTCCAGTGTTTTAATTGTTTTTTATCTTCCTTCCTCCATATCAGTTTAAGTATTCCACTACATAATTCTTTATACACAAAACCTTCATTTAGCCATTCATTCAAAATCTTTAAAAATATATATCTTTTTTGCCAATCCTTTAAATTTGTATACATTTCATGCTCTATTCCATCTGGAACTGCAACTAAATCTATATTTACTTGTCCTAATACATTATCTAGATCATTTAAAGAAATCTCCTTTTCCAACTCTTTATTGACTTTTTCTGTTAACTTTTACTTTCTATGTTTTTTCACTACCTTTTTTCTTTAAACACTTCTTGTACATATTGTACTACACCATTCATAATCCTTTCCCCAGTTCTTTCTATTTCACATTTTTTATTTTTCTCATTATACTACCATCTTCCTCAAATAATCTGCTTAAGTAACTTGATACATCTTCTCTTTTTCCTTGTAAACATATTTTTGCTTATTCTTATATTATTTCTTGATTTCTTTCATATAATTCTTTTTCTTTGTCGAAGTTCTATTATTATATTTTAAATTTTCCAATGCATTGTTATATGTTCTATATTTTTCTTTCTCTACTTTTTCACATTGTATTGCAACTGTATTTTTCATTTTTTCCCTTAAATATCAGCTACCATTAGGCCAATTTTTATAAAATGTTCACATAGTAATATGCTCTTTCATTACTGTATTACTAATCTCTTTCCTTCTTCATTCCGTGCTTTCTCATTTATCTATTTATTCCTTTGCCTATTTTTATATATTCCTAGTTTTTCTTTATCTCTAGCCATATTGCAAGATAATCAGAAAATCCTGTTTCAACTACTCCCTTCTACTATAGCTAATCATTCTGATACTATAAAATAATATATTTCAGTTCTATGCATACCCCCTTTTTGAAGTCCATGAATTCTAGTCCTAAAGTTTTAACTTACCACATCTTATAACTTCTAACATTTTTTCTTATATCATTTCCTTTTTTTATGTTTATCTCTTAATTAACAATTAAAGTCTCCTGTTATTATAATATTCATATTTAGCACTGCATAGTCTAACATCTGATGAAATAAGCTTTCCCTTTCATTACAATTAGTATAAGCATATAATGTTATAATACTATATACTTGTTCTTTCAATTTTAAATCTACAATGCTTAATCTTCCTATTTTTGCAAAAGACACATCTACTATCTTTATTGTATTGCTACAGAATATGGCTATTCCAGAACATTTCTCGTTTCCCAAATTCTAGATTATCTTTCCTTCCATAGCTTGTCTGTGTGTAATCTTTCTTCATTTTTTAAGACTTGTATCTTCTAATATAATTACAGCTATATCACATGTATTACAGCACTCCAAAATTCCTGTTCTTCTTTCTATATTTTTAATACTATTCACATTTACAAAAATCGCTCTAAAATTGTAATTTCACTTAGATTAATGGTTTCATGGCTAATTATTAAGATAGCTTTCTTAATAGGCCATTCTAAGAATGGCCAATTTCCTTCCCAAAGGTGAGAATCAAACACTGTACTTTGTGTTTGTGAGTTGAACACCTTAACCATTATACCAAGCCCAAATCTTTAGCTACATATATATTGTTTTTTATCCATTTTCTTTCCATTTTCCTTTTGTGCCTATCCCTTTAAAATGTATTTTTCTGTCTTTTACCCCTTTACCAATATAATTGTTTTTTTTTTTTACTTTTACTACCTCTCAGGTTGTGTTTTCTTCATCACTTATTTCAGAACCTTCTTCTATGTCTTCATTATTTTTTCATCTATTTTTTCTATTTCTACTACTTCTAACATTTCTTCTCTTTGTTCAATTTCTTATCTTTACTTTTTCCTTACTCTTATTTTAATTTTTACAATCCATCCATAAATGTCCGATTTTGTTGCATTTATAACATTTCAAGTCACGTTTTTTTGCATCATGTCTCATTTTCCCACAAATATAACATTTCTTTTGACTCAGTTACTTATCAAATGTCCTTCTTTTCCTCAAAACTATGTTTGGGGTAGTCCCCAGTATTTTACAATACCCCCACTCCCTTCCACGTTTATCATGCTTGGTACAGTATATGTATATTTTTTTCTCTTTCTATTTTTAACACAATATCATAATCCCAGCTACCAGTCAATAAACCTATTTTGCCATAAACTTTTGTAATGTCTTTTACATCTTAACATAAAGCTTTCAAATGTCACTTCAAAGTCTGTCTTTCTACCTCTGGTCAAAATTATACACAAATCTTTTTTGTTTTCCTGTTAAATGATTTTATCACATAAAGATTCCATAGGCTACAGTCTTTCTTTTTTCATATTTTCCATGAAAAGTTTCCATTGGAAAAAAATATCTCAAATATAACTTCACAAAGGAGCTACTAAACTGTCTCACACTTCACAGCTCTCCATTTCTCTGACCTCTTTACTTTGAATCCTTACCATGTACTTCCTTTTTTTCATTTTCTTCTGCCATCTTTTCTGCTATTCCACTTTAGCCTTCTTTTATTTGCTCTGCATATTTATTTTCCATCTCATCACTATTTTTTTAGGATTGTCTCTGCATCCTCCTTTTCTGTTTTCCATAATGTGCCCCCAAGAAACATACCCTTCATTTTCTGGCTCATTCTCCACCACCATTTCTTTAAGTAAATAATACCACAACCCTCCCAACTCAAGAGTTGTAATTATACTTCCATCATTTGCTGACTCATCTCCATCAAACAGACCTCTATGAAACATTTAATCAGAATACTGCACACATTCTCTGGTCTCAATATTTGCTTTGTACATCATTTCCTTCTCTCTTCATCTGCCTTCCTGTTTCTCCGAGCTGCCTCTATGCCTAGAATGGAAACAGGAAGTGCTCTTCCAAAATAGATCCCACTCACAACAATGATGAGTAATTTCTACAATGAGTATGCCTCTGCAAGTACGACACTGCAAGGCTGTAGCAATAGTGACATCCAAAAAGAAGCCAGCACTTAATGGTGTGAGCAAAACAGCATATCCTTTATTCAAATAATAGCAAGACAGACCGGTTTCGGCATTAAAACCTTAGCCTTCTGCAGTGTAAAAGAGACTTGCATAAAGACATTATTTTATATGCAAATATCCAACAAATACAGAATCCAACTGGCTGATCATAATTGTCCATTAAGTCCAGGTGGAAATAATCCACCCAGTCTAATTATCCATTTACTCTCCTTATTATTTAATATTGTATGCCAGCCAATTACATTATTCCTTCTTCCCTGAATCATATCAATAACAGTGAACTTAAAAGTGGCAGGTGGATGTGCCAAAACATGTTTGTATAAAGCATTGGTAACCCTTTTATGTTTAATATTGCTCAAGTGTTGACTGATCCTGTGCTTTAGAGGACTGGATGTTTGGCCAACATAGAAGGCAAAGCAGGACCAAGTGGCAAAATATACCACCCAATTAAATGAATAGTTGTCAAAAAAACAAATGTCATATACCTTAGATATATTGCGACTGCTAAAACTTTTAATTTGGTAGATCCTGTTGCAGTGCACACAATGGCCACATGGATAACACCCAATAATGCCTCTCCCTTCAAGGTGACCTGTTTGGTACCTCTGATGCCAACAGACCCATGCTTATAGTGATTAAGGTAGGAACCCACAGTCTTACCTCTCCTAAAGCCAAAACAACAATTCCCACTGATAAGATGCCTCAGTTTCTCATCTGACTGAAGAATATTTCAATTGTGCTGGACAACCTCACAAAACGTATCAGTATTATGATGAAAAGTATTAATAAGCCTCGGTGGAGAAGAGACAGCTGTTGATTTGTCCTGATATTGTATCAAATCAGACCTATCCTTAATGGCTACTTCATGGCAATCCATGATAATGGCCCCAGGCTTACACCCCCTATGTTTAAATGTTTGTACCATGTCCCTTCTTTATTTCTTTGTTATTTATTAATGGGAGTCTCAAATATCTTCATTTATTTCTTTGTTATTTATAGCACTTTATGTACTGTGTATTTTTCTAGCTATTTTCACTGTGTGTGAGGTATTAACTGGAAATTGTCCACTTTTATTAAGCATCTGTTGGGTTGTTTGTTTCTGATAACTTGTTGCAGTTAAACTCTTTTTTCTAGAGGCTCCTTTAGCTGTTTAAAACTTTCATTTAAAGGTTCACTGCTGCTTTTCAGCTGTGAGAAACATTTCTGCAGTTTGTTTTCCACCCTCCCTCCCTGTTGGTATAGTGTTTTTATAGTTGGTGGCTTTGCAGTTGCCCGCCCCTAGTATAAATTTGATCTGGGCCCTCCTCCCAGTCTAGTGTCATTACCTCATTCTACCCAGTACAGGGAGAACATTTGAGAAGGCCAATCAGCTTAGTTTCTGCTACTCCTTTCTCTCTTTCCTTTCTCTCTTTCCACTTAAAAAAAAATGTATCTGCTTTTACTGTATTTGTGTTTCTTCCTACTTTATTTTGCTTTTCATCTTAAAAGTACTCAATTGTATTTATTACTGCTTGGTGTAACTCATTCTAAGCCTTTTAGTTTAAGCACTTGGGCTTCAGACCAGTTGTTTTACATTAAGAAGGTTTGTGGTCTGCACTGTAGTGGCAGAACAGGTAGCTTACATCCTTCTAAGTTGGGAACTGCTGATTGAGGGCTCAGTGTCTGTTATTCTAAAAGTGTATTAATTCTAGTTTAAGCACTTGGGCTTCAGGCCAGTTATTTTACATTAAGAGGGTTCGTGGTCTGCACTCTTGTGGGAGGAGAGGCTGGACTATGCCCTTCTGAGCTGGGAATTTCTGGTTAAAGGCTTATAATGCCTGCATATTTGAACTGCTTCTTACTGAAATTGGTACACCTTGTTTGCTGTAGCATAGACTAGATCCAGGCCTGCTGAACCTAGCTTTGTTTGTATAACTTGAGCACTTATACAGGCATTCTTTAAAGTATTCAACTGTATTTATTACTACTTGGTAGTCACTTGATTAAAGTGTAGCTATCATTCTAAGTCTTTTGGATTAAGCACTTGGGCTTCAGACCAGTTATTTTACATTAGGAAGGTTTGTGGCCTGCACTGTGGTGGCAGGACAGGTAGCTTACATCCTTCTAAGTTGGGAACTGCTGATTGAGGGCTCAGTGTCTGCTATTCTAAAAGTGTATTAGTTCTGGTTTAAGCACTTGAGCTTCAGGCCAGTTATTTTACATTAAGAAGGTTCATGGTCTGCACTCTTGTGGGAGGAGAGGCTGGACTCTGCCCTTCTGAGCTGGGAATTTCTGGTTAAAAGCTTATATTGCCTGCATATTTGAACTGTTTCTTATTGAAATTGGTACACCTTGTTTGCTGCAGCATAGACTAGATCCAGGCCTGCTGAATCTAGCTTTGTTTGTATGCTTGTTGTTTGTTTGCTTGTTATTTCCCTGAAATGCTAATTCCACCTAAAATGTGGCTTTTCAGTGCTTCTGTGGATCCCTAGTGATATCTGCATTGCTTACTGTACTTATTTCCTTGTTTCACTTGAAAGAAAGTTACCGTTTGTCATTTTTGCATTTAAGTTAACTGTAACACATTGCATTTAAGTTACCTGGCACTTGCTCACTAAAGCAATTATATAAGTCAGCACTAAAAAATTAAAGGCACTTCACCCTCACAAACTCCCCTTGAGTACCTTGTTCCCCATTGGCCCTTTTTTCAATTAAAAAGGAATTCCCAATACTATTCTAGTATGTCCAAAGGCCAGTTGTCAATCTCCTCTCCGGTCCAGCTGGTGAATCTGGGAATCTTGAGGCAATGTTACAACTGCCTCATGTACACAGACAACCCTCTCCTCTCAACAAATTCCAACACATGTGAGGGATGCAACCATATAGCCAAACTGGAGGCTAAGCTCTTTCAACTCAGTACTGGTGTAACCAGTCAGGAGGAGAAGGAAACCACACTCACTACAATTCCAGTCTCACATAGACCTACCATGACAGCAAACCAAACACATAAACACACAAAAACATACTTGGATGCTCTAAATAAAAATCTGCCTAAGCAGCAGAGACCTCCAAAGCAGACACCCAAGCAACCGTTACCCCAAAACAAAACACGTGCAACACATAGCTCACAAAGCCAGTGTGCCGAACAGTCACAGCCCTTAAGGCTAAACAACACACCTGATACACTTGTAATAGGTGACTCTATCGTCAGGCACACTGACGTCCCACTCAACAGGCTGAACAAGAAGAAGGTCACGGTGAGCTGCCTGTCAGGCGTTAGGATCCGCCACATAACACAAGCACTCAGGTCACTCCAAGGCAAGTACAAATATGACTCAGTCATTGTCCATGCTGGTGTGAATGACCTGAGATGTACCTCCCTGGATTACATGAAAAGAGACATATAGGAGCTCTCTGAGCATGTAGTCCAGGCCGGTATGACCCTGACCTTGAGTAGCATCTTACCCTCACCAAGAATGATGCCACAATATGAAGACAAGATGATCAATTTCAACAATTGGCTTAAGTATTGGTGTCATTCAAAGGGGATCCAATGCCTGTCAGCCTGGGATGACATGCTCGACAAGCCACGATGCTTCGCTAGGGACGGCTTGCACCTGTCACCCCTGGGCTTTTGGATATTGGCAAAGGCTCTTGCTACCCCCATAGTGCCTTTTTTAGGCAAGGCTCAAAAGACAAACCCACCTCCATAGGTATCACAAGGGATAAGAAACTAAAAGTAATGCTACTCAATGCCAGAAGTCTAAACCTCAAGATGCACACACTCGAAACTCTCCTTAGCATGGAGAACATCGATATCTGTGCAGTAACAGAAACCTGGTTCAAGGCTCCTGAGAGCATCCCAGCACTACCAGGTTATACCTCATACCATGCTTTTCGGCCCCAAAACTTGGACCGAACCACAAAAGGAGGGGGAGTATCAATATTCGTCAAAGATACCCACACCTCCAGGTTGGTGGCACAGCACGAAGCATCAGAGACTATCCATGTGCAACTAACAGTGGGTAAAACTGCCTTCCAGTTTATAGCCTGCTACAGACCACCCTCCCAAACCCAGGAACCCCACTTGGCCTTCCTGAGAACACTGGAAAACATGAAGGTCTCTCCAAACACCATTATATTGGGTGACTTCAGCTACCCAAACATAGACTGGGAGCATTAATCTAGCTCCAACACCCTAGCCTAAAGGTTCCTAGAATTTATAAACTCAAATGCTATGGAACAACTTATTACCACTCCCACAAGAGGGGAAAACATACTGGACCTGATCATCACCAACATGGGGACTGTATGCTCCAGACCAGAAGTGTATCCCTCACTGGTAAGATCAGACCATAAACTAATCTCACTGGATATTCACATCCCGACCCCACCCCCTGCCCAGAAAATCACAGTGAAAAACTTCTCTAAAGCAAATTTCACACTCCTCAAAACCGAGGTGGAATCCTTCAAAGCCCGGGCTTGTGGAAAATATGGCCCAGACCACAGAATCCTTTATAAACGCATTCTATGAACACCTTCAGGAATGCATGGATCATGCAATCCCAAATAAAACCAAGACCCAATCCTCCAAAGGCAGGCGTCCTGTCTGGTGGACCCCAGCCATAAACAAACTATACAATAGAAGGAGGAAGCTACTACATGATAGAGCAAAATCCCAAAAGGGAATGCATCTCTGATCAGTATTAGCAAAAAACTATGGGCACTCATAAAATCGTCTATGGCCAGCTTCGAGAGAAAAATTGCACAGGACACTAAGGATAATCACAAGGCTTTCTTTAGTTATGTTAGGAACCTGGGTGGGAATTCCCAGATATGCTCAGAATTAGTCCAAAATGACAAAAAATACACCGAACCCACAGACATTGCCAACATCCTAGCTGACAGGTTCAGCGCAAAGTCCCCCCCCTCCCCACCAAAAGGACAAATATCTATCCCAGCAGAGTGCTGCTTCCCTGACATCTCAGATGCTCAGGTAAGAGCCGCCCTCTACAAAGCAAAAAACACAGCATCAATGGGACCAGATGGTGTCCTGGGCTGCGTCCTACATGAACTCCAAGAAGAGCTAAACCCAAACCTAAAACTACTGTTCAATCTCAGCCTTAATACAGGATGTGTACCCAAAGAGTGGCGTACAACAACAGTGGACCCTCTCCACAAAGGTGGTGCCTCAACGGATCCTGGAAACTATCGCCCCATAAGCCTGACTAGCTTGGTCTGCAAAGCTATGGAAAGGGTCATCACGGACCTCATAAATAAAGATATTGGGGACCTACAGACACTGGATCCTACCCAGTTCAGCTTTGTTAAGGGCAGATCCTGCCTCTTAAACCTGGTTGATGTCTTTGAAACAGTCACCAAGGCCATTGACGAGGGGAAGGTAGTCCAAACAGCCTACTTGGACCTTGCAAAAGCCTTTGATACAATACCCCACTCGGGCATTATAGATAAGCTCACCAGCTTAAATATAAACCCCTATGTCACTAGATGGGTTGCAAACTGGCTCAAGGACAGAACCCACATGGTTAGAATTGCTGGAGCCATGTCAGACTCCAGACCAGTTACAAGTGGCATCCCACAAGGCTCAGTCCTGGGACCTCTCTTGTTCGGTATATATTTCTCGGAGGTACAGGCCAACACGGAAGGACTGTGGCTGACCAAGTTCGCAGATGACTGCAAACTGGGTGCCATAATAGCCTCTCCAGCCGACACAAGCATCCTCCAAAAGGGCCTCATAGAAACAGACAACTGGTGCCAGAGCCATGGCCTCAAGCTAAATGCCAAAAAGTGTATAGTCATCCCCTTTGGCAAAAACAAAGTGTCCACAAATTACCACATAGGCGGTAATCCATTAAGTACAGAAGAAGTAATTAGGGACCTGGGGACCCAGGTTGATAGCAATCTCTCATTTGACAACCACATGGCCAAAGTGGTTAGAAAAACATTTTATATAGCCCACCTAACCATGAAGGGATTCACATCTAGATCTGGGGTGGTCATCATGCCTCTTTACTCATCCCTCATCAGGCCCATAATTGAGTACAATGCCTCTTTTGGGATGTACCTTACCAGACACCTTCAGCAACTGGAAAGACCCCAAAAGTACCTCACCAAGAGGATCAAAGGGCTCAAACAAATGCCATATGCTGCCCAGTTAAAGAAACTCCAGCTCTACTCAGTGGCATACCGCCTGCTCAGAGGCGATCTGTGCCTGATGTATAAAGCCATGTCCAACCCAGAATTAATGGACATGCTGCACCTCAGAAATTCCAAATCCCATCGAGCTACACGCTCGAGAGACTTGAACCTCAGCACTGAAATAAATAGGACATGCTGGAGGGACAGATTCATAACCAAGAGGCTCCCTTCACTCTGGAATAAAATCCCAGTCCAGGTTAGGCAGAGTCCCTCATTGACTCTCTTCAAGAGGAATCTTGATGAGTGGATGGGAGATCATAGGTTTACCCCGGGTATCACTTCTGTGTCACTGTTAGACAGAGGCACTGTATACTAACCTCGAAAAAGGGCATAGCAAAATTAATTTAAAATGGGTGGCGAAAGCCAAACACACTCTGGCTAGGCTTATAAATGCCCTAGGACAGATAGCCTAGTATGAACCTATGAACCTATGAACCTTCTAGAATGTTCATATTGATTAGCATCAGAACAAATCCTTTTAATCCTGGTAAATTGTGACTTGGGGATGTTACGTATGACATGTGGGGGTGAAAGCTGGCGGCATGTAATATGAAATTAAATTGTGGAAATTTGTGAAAAAACTGAGTGTCTAGGGTCCCATCAGGGTTCTTAGTAACTAATACATCCAAAAAGGTGATCTGCTTTTTGTCCTGATGACCTGTAAATTGCAGACCCCACTTAGTATCATTAAGGTATTGGGTAAACTCCTGCAGGCATTCCAAATCTCCCTTCCAAACCAGCCAGCAATCATCCAAATAGTGACACCAGATGTCAGTCTCAGGTAGGTAAATATTGTGAAGGGGATCATAGATAAGCTTATCTTCTATATAAGCCAAAAATGGTCGGCATATATAGGAGCAAAGGACGCCCCCATAGCTGTACCCTGCATCTGCAAAAAACATTCATCCTGATAGTAAAAGACATTCATTGTGGGAACTTTTTCAGTAAGGCCAATAAGAAAAGTATTAAAGCCCAGTAGATATAACTCTGTGGGCTGCAACCAATATTCAATAGCCATGATCCCAGCCCTGTGTGAAATATTGGTATAAAGAGCCGTAACATCCAATGTACATTAGTACCAATCTTCCTCTGTTTAGGCATCCGCTAAGATCTGTAAAAATTCTGTGGTGTCCTGTATTCTAGCCCTAACATATTTCAATAATGGTCTTAAATACTTGGTGAGAAAAACTGACAAAGGTTCAGTCAGTGAGCCCCTACCTGAGACAATAGGCCTGGCTGGAGGGTTGGATAAGGATTTGTGGATCTTTGGTAAAAGATATAGATATTCTCTCTTGGGATCTGAAACTATTAAATGTTTAGAGGTAGCCTTAGAAATAATTCCTTCCTCAACCGCCAGATTAATGAATGCATCAATCTCCTTTTTGAAAATGGAACTTGGGTCTAAAGGCATGGGCATATAGTGTAAATAGTTTCCTAGCTGTCTACAGGCCTCAGTGTTATATTGATCCCAATCCATGACCACAACTGCGCCACCTTTGTCAGCAGGTAGAGCCACAATATCAGTATTATCTTTGAGCTGCTGCAGTGCCTCTTGTTCTTCAGTAGAGAGATTGTGCGTTTTGGGAGAACCCTTACCATAATTATCATGAAGATCTTTGAGACTCCCATTAATAAAAAAGCTGTATTGTGGGATGCATGGGTGGCACAAAGTTAGACTTCTGAAACCAAAACAGATCATCATTAACATTATTTATATCATCCTTAAAGAATAACTTCAGGTTCAACATGCGACCAAAGGAGTATACATCATTAACAAAATCCTCTTCATGAACAAAAGATACCAGTACCAAATTCAAGCCTTTATTTAGCAAATCCTTCTTGCTAGTTGTTAAAACCTGTGATGATATGTTAAAAACATTCTGCTCTATCACTTGTTGCTCATCATACAAAGTAGTATCTCCACATTTGAGATGTCTTTTATACTTACGCTCTGCCCGGCGTATTCTGACCCTAAAGGGACATCAGGAGGTGTGCGTTTGGCTGAGGGTGAGCCCTGCGTATATGCTACTTCAGATTCTGTGCAAGATGAGGATTCATCCCCAGAACTGCCCCCAAAGGGGGAGTTTGGTTTCCTGAGGATTGATCTGAGGCATTTCATTTTACCAGATTTAGGCCCTGAATTAACAAATTTAACATTTTTTATGGGGGCAAACGGCCTACCCATCTCATAATCAGCCTGGTCCCTGTTAAATTTATGTAGTTTTTTCTCTTTCAGCTGTCTTTCTAAAGACAATAAATCTTGGCCCAATTGCTGGAGACAATTATGATAGTTAGCCTGACTTTCAAACTGTCTGGATTGTTCGCAAAGTTGGGTGACCTCAGACAACCCTATATTAATACATCTGTCATAATATGAGGCTAAAGCCTCTACAAAACCCATGGCAGCCCGTTGTTGAATGCCAGCCCATTGTTCCTCCAATTCCTGGTCAATAAGATGTACTAGTGGTTGTATGTGCACTCAAAGTCCCCTAGGACTGATATTTTTTGCCATATAGGTTTTAAAAAGCCTCAAGTGCCAGACATTAATCCTTAGCACTTTCTTGCTTTTAGATAGTTTGAAAAAAATATCACTACAATCAGGAGTATGTTCAACTTGGTCAGATGTGGCCTGTGTGCCATTATGATCACCCAATATAAAATACCCAAATCATTGCAATCAGAAGACAAGCCATGCTAGAGCTGGTTGAGATCCATGGTAATAAGGAGTATTAATATTGTTGATAGCCCCCTGGAATTATTAGAAATAAAATTTCGATGGGATCCTAGACACTCAGGTTTTTCACAAATTTCCACAATTTAATTCCATATTACATGCCACTAGCTTTCACCCCCCCCCCACATGTCATACGTAACATTCTCAAGTCACAATTTACCAGGATTAGAAGGATCTGTTTTGATGCTAATCAGTATGAACATTCTAGAAGGGACATGGTACAAAGATTTAAATGTAGGAGGTATAAGCATGGGGCCATTATCATGGCTTGCCATGAAGTAGCTATTAAGGATAGGTCTGATTTGATACAATATCAGGACAAATCAACAGTTGCCTCTTATCCACCGAGGCTTATTACTACTTTTGGTTGTAATACTGATACATTTTGTGAGGTTGTCCAGCGCAATTGGAATATTCTTCAGTCAGATGAGAAATTGAGGCATCTTATCAGTGTGAATTATCGTTTTGGCTTTAGGAGAGGTAAGATGGCGGGTTCCTACCTCAATCACTATAAGCATGGATCTGTTGGAATCAGAGGTACCAAACACGTCACCTTGAAGGGAGAGGACATTATTGGATGTTATCCATGTGGCCATTGTGTGCACTGCAACAGGATCTACCAAATTAAAAGTTTTAGCAGTCGCAATATATCTAAGGTATATGACATTTGTTTTTTTTGACAACTGTTCATCTAATTGGGTGGTATATCTTGCCACTTGCTCCTGCTTTGCCTTCTATGTTGGCCAAACATCCAGACCTCTAAAGCACAGAATCAGACAACACTTGAGCAATATTAAACATAGAAGGTTTACCAATGCTTTATACAAAAATGTTTTGGCACATCCATCTGCCACTTTTAAGTTCACTGTTATTGGCATGATTCAGGGAAGAAGGAATAATGTAATTGGCTGGCATACAATATTAAATAATAAGGAGAGTAAATGGATAATTAGACTGGGTGGATTATTTCCACCTGGACTTAATGGACAATTATGATCAGGCCAATTGGATTCTGTGTTTGTTGGATCTTTGCATATAAAATAATGTCTTTGTGCAAGTCTCTTTTACACTGAGGAAGGCTAAGGTTTTCATGCCGAAACTGGTCTGTCTTGCTATTATTTGAATAAAGGATATGCTGTTTTACTCACACCACCAAGTGCTGGCTTCTTTTTGGATGCAACAATGATGAGTAAGGGGCATTTCCTGATGCCCTGGGCCATTTCTTCTTGTAGTGTAAATGCCATCTCAGGTCTCGTGGTGCTAACCAGGTCAACAAATTATAAATAAAATGTTTAAATTAAGCTAGGTGACTCAAGGCAAGTTTGTGGAAAATGTATTGTGAACATGTCACCTCTCAAGTTGTGGATGAACACCTAGAAAATACTGTTGGAAACATGAGTCTGAAGAAAGAAAGAAAGAAAGAAAGAAAGAAAGAAAGAAAGAAAGAAAGAAAGAAAGAAAGAAAGAAAGAAAGGAAGGAAGGAAGGAAGGAAGGAAGGAAGGAAGAAAGAAATAAAGGATTATTGTCCCATGGATTTGGGGTATCATAGAAGGGGTTCTGTAGCTGGATAGGAGATGATGACTGATCTTATTGATATGTGGTAAAGAAAACAAAAATATTATTTGTCTCAATGAAGTGGTAACAGTGTATCATGAAATTAGATTCTGTCTGTAGCCTATAATTGAATTTTTGATTGGATATGTGCATCATCTGGAAGCATCAGAATTCAAAAATAGTACAAGTTTGCATGATCAACAAATTGCCAATTACAATTCTTATGCACCAGGTTGGTGAAATTCAACAGAATGTCATACAGACTGCTGGTGAGATGGAATATGTGGACCAGCAGTAAATCCCGATGGAGGATGGAACCCTAGCAAATATTTTAACTCATTACATCTGAATAACACCTCCAGGTACATCTGCGGTTAGCTGCCTAGTGATGCCTCTAGGCATCAGATACTGCTTGTTCATATTTGCATCAATAATTCTAAAACCATGCTATGTATAAGGTTTTAAAATATTTCATCTTAAAGCTTACACAATGGCAAACTCAACTGTGTTAGTATTTGACCTCTGTCTAGTGCAGATAGATAGATATTAACTGTTGTTTTTATGATATTAATTTATATAGATATAATGTTCACATTTTTCTAAATATCTCAACAACCAAGTAACACAGACAGAACTCCTTAGCCTCATATGAATGCTGTCAGCTAGATTAATAAAATGTTGCTCACAGTATGTGTGTAACTTGACTGGTTGCTGAGCTATTATAGGTTGCTTGCAAAATATTACAAATGTAATAGTAACTGTATTTAATGTGACTTATAAAAGTCAGTTTAAGACCTAGAACCTAAAGAATGCTACCACTATAAAATAGTTTGTCCTGAAGAATTTGCAATTTATACATCTTTCATAACTCTTATGGTTCCAGAGATATGAACATTTGTTTGAAATGTAAGGACATCATTTGATTCAGTCAGAAGGCTTAGGCTCCGCCCACTAGACGTTACATGGCAAACTTCCTAAGCTCCATTGGAGTGAATGAGTTAAAATTGCTGGAGTGTTAAAAGAAGAGGGGTTGAAGTTGTGGAATTTTATTAAAACTAAGTCAGTGCAATGAACATGTTTCAGGAAGACCTCACTGGGAACAGAGAAAGTAATTAACACATTGACCTTATATGGTATGGAATACCAGAAACCTAATCTTATTTTGGTTTAGTCTGTAATGTAGTATAAAAACATAAGCTGAAGTTGAAAATAGTACAGTTTTGCATGATCAACAAATTGCCATAACAATTCTTAAGCATCAGATCGGTGAAATTCAACACAATGTGATAAAGACTGATGGACAGATGCAGTATGTAGACCGCCAGTAAATCCCTATGGAAGATAGAAACCTAGCAAACATTTTAAACTGGCTGGAGTGTTAAAGAAAGAAGGCTTGACATTGTAGGATTTTATTAAAACTAAGACAGTACAATGAATAGGCTTCAGTGGGACCTCACTGGAAAAGGAGGAAGTAATTAACACATTGACCTTATATGGAATGGAATACCAGAAACTTATTCTTATTTTTGTTTTGTCTGTAACATAGTATAAAAAACACACACAAGTTCTTTAGTAGTTGCAACAAATGGAAAAACAAACTTCTGTGATTGGATGACTTGTATATGGAGTTTATGGTTATTCAGAGGTTATATTTAAAGGGGGCGTGGCCAAGGATGAACACAGGATAGCAGCAGATTTCTTCATCTCCACCAATTTCACTGCACTGACAGGAATTAATTACTTAAAAAATTAATTTATGAAGTAATTTTCTTTCTAAATATGTTTGTTTTATATATTTCTTGAACTATATCTAAAAAAGAAAGGAAATTTTAACAATATTCCTGTCAGAAATCACTTTGGAAATTTTCCTGTCAGTTTCTCTGTCTGAAATGAGTTCCAGTAAGACAAATTCTCAAGACTCCAGCATCAAGAAAGAACTTCAGTCTCTGATAACTACAATCCAGCAACTTACTGCCAAGATGGATAAACTGGATGCTAAAATTGATACCTTCATAGAAAAAACTACAAAACAAATAGACTTGTTACATATAGACTTGCAACAACAGAAGATCCAGATAACAGGCATAGAAGAGGCTGTAAATGACATGGAAAATAGAATCCAAGAAGAGGAAATCAACATTGAGTTTTTGCTGAAACAAAATACACATCTACAAACAAAGCTTGATGACCTGGAAAATAGATCTAGGCATAATAACATTAGGATTTTTGGACTGCCAGAAAATATTGAAGGTAACAATATTACTTCTTTTTTAACAACATGGCTCCCTAAAACTTTAGACTTACCAGAAGCATTCTCTTTTGGTATCGAAAGAGCCCATAGATCTATAGCTAATACTAACTCTAACAAAAAGTATCCTAGATCAGTTATAGTTAGATTTCTATCATCTTTTGATAAAGAAATGGTTCTTAAATCTGCTTGGGCTAAAGCTCCTGTTAAAATTAATGAGACAACTGTGCATTTTGATAATGACTATTCTTCCTTGGTAATTACTAAAAGAAAAGTCTTTCTGCCATTAATAAAGGAGCTTAAAAGCACAGTTTAAAACCTACCTTCTGTTTCCTGCCAAGCTAAAAATCTTCCTTCCCGATGGTCCTAAAATTTTTGATGACTTAGACTCTGCATTGCTGTTTATCAAAAAAAAATAAGATTCTGGATAAAATAGAGGAAATGGAATGGGCTAGTCCTTCATTAAAGAGGTTGGTAACTGAAACTGTGGAAGACTTCAGAGAAGAAGAGACTAAAAAACAAATGACATGTTCTTTTTTTTCTCTCACTTTAATTTTCTTCATTATTAATCTTTTTAAATATAGTTTCTGCATTTTCAGAAAGCCACAAATATTCTGAAAAAGATTTAATCAAAATTATTTTCTGTGTACAAAGAGATGTTTTGTTTCATAATCAATCAAAATATCTGAGGAACTAATAACAAGCTATCATTCAATATGTTTCTCTTTCTGACAAACAGAATTAAGGTCAGTAACTTGATACATTTTTTTCTTCTTTCTTCTCTCTTCTCTTCTTTTTTTTATTTTAAACAATAACATTCTATTTAGATTATGCAGTGGGTAAGGGGTGGGGGAGGGCAGAGAGAGAAATGTGATGAGAATATGATAAATGGAATGATAATTTATTTATTCCTTGTAAAAAGTTTATATGCTGTTTAAATGCTATTGCTAATTATACTTTCTTGATTATATTGCTTATGCTTATTCACAAATAATATGTCATGCTTTAATTAATAATAATTAGCACTAAATAATAGTAAATAGTATGTTTCATTTCCATCTTTATTAATATAAACAGCAAGTAATATTCCACTGTAAATACATTTTATAGCTTCCTTTTACATTTTTTATCTTTGCTTTGCTCTCTCTTATTTCCTACTTTCTCTTTTTCTTCTCTCTGTTCTTTCTCTTTATTCTCTTTCATATTAATATATTGACATTCTTTTGATCATACAGGTACAGTAAATAATAAGATTTGTATAAAAATTGAATTGGGGCAAAAATAATCTGTTCTATCACATATTAATAACTTTGGGCTTAGTTTCACTTTCATAGAGACTGTAATAACTTGTAAAGTGCCTCGCGAAGGTTTTGCTATGTTTAGCTTCACTTATACTGCTAAATGAATGTCAGTCACTTGTTTTTAACAAAACTCCCGCCAAAATCTTAAGGGAGACAATTTGGGATGTGGGTTACCTCGTGAACAGTGTCCTCGAGTTGTTTTAAAAGCTTCAACACTCAGAACTCGAAGCTGAAAGCAGTCAATTTGAACTTTGACCCCAGAATTCACGCTGACACATCACAGATTCATGAAGAACACTCAACCAGGAAGTAGAACTGCTGCAAATGCGACTCTGTGGTGGAATATGAACTCTTTATCATTTAAATGTGAGTTATTTTATATAATTACTTAGTTATTTATGTTATAATTTATAAAATATGTAAGTTATAATGATTTTGAATGATGAAGTTTCTCATAGTAAGCAAATGTAATTTTTTAGAAGGCATAGAAAGTGAAACTTTTATACAAGTGTTTTTGAAAGTTCACTTGACTGCAGCTTATTAATGTATGTAAAAAACTTATGATTTAAACTTATACACTGCTATGATTCATTTGATTTATATGATTGACAAGCATAAATAACTTTATGACTCTATTCTGGAAGAAGTTGTCATCTGACATATTTTAAAGCAGCAGCTTAGATATACAAAATACTGATGGCTTTCTTCACAATAAAGCAAGTGTTTTTGAGAACTTGCTTAACTATGCAGTATTATTTATAGCAATACTTATAAATATAATATTTTATTCTACTGACAATAATAAGTATAAGAAAAAAGCTCTGATACAAGTAATTTAAGGTCTTTTGGAAGCTGTTAACTGCATTTACATGACAGAATATAAATACATCTTAATATATGTAATGTATGAACCATATTAGCCAAAGTTATTGATTTAATTGAACATTAGAACTTATTTTTATAAACTTTGAATAAATTAATGTATAGATATGCCCTTCCCTTTTTTTTTTTTTTTTTTTTTTTTTCACTCTCTCGTCCTCTCTCACATCTTTTATTTCTCTCTCTCTTCTTGGTTTCTAATATCAAGTTTATTTGAATGCTATTTGAATATAAATGTATTATATTAAATAGATGTATATAGTAGTATGAATAATTTAAAAAAAAATGGTTTCTCTTAGTATATATGATGCTGTTTTATCAAATGTGTAGTTTTGTCTTACCAGATAATCTAATTGAAAGTTATTAATTTAAGTTAAATATAACAAGTATTAAATTGATAAGGTGGCAGCTGAGGTACTGCTGCTTAGGGTGGGGTTAACTTGAGTAGTATGTACTACTCTAAGTTGGAGTTTTTAACTCCAGGCTGGGTGCAAGGTTTAATCCTTACATTATTTTTCTTGTTCACTGTTGTATGTATATAGTTCTGACATCCACAATACATTTTGTAAGCTCATTGTCACTACAAACAAAATTAAATCTTATACAAAATCCCATAAGAGACTCAATAAATACAGCTATATCTAAAGGTACACCTAATGGAGGTATAATATTACTTATTTTGTTAATTGTTATTTTAATCATAAGTTTTCTATGTTTTAAAATTGCCAAATGACTTCTCTAAAAGGAATTTCTTTAAACATTAATGGACTGAATAATCCGTGTAAAAGGGCAAGCCTAATAAGATACATTAATTTACATAAGGCCAACTTAGTCTTCCTACAAAACACATCTCTTGAAAAAGATATTAATAAACTAGCCACAAACAAATATACAATATTGGTTAGTTCAGAGCACACTCAGAAAAAAAGAGGAGTGGCTATTTTATGGAATAAAAGTATGCCCATTCCCAAAACTATTAAGTCTTATCAAGATGATAAAGGAATGTTTTGTATGGTTACAATACAAATTAATGGGAAGACTTATACATTAATCAATATATATTGGATACCTGGAATTGGTATTAATACAGTGAAATACCATCTTGATAAGATCATATCATTCTCTATAGGAGATATTATTTTAGCTGGTGACTTTAATTGTATATTACATGAAAATGACACTACCACTATAGGAAAAAGGAAAATTACATCTAATGCAAAACATTTAAAGAATTTTGCTAATTCTCATCATTTAAATGGTATTAATAATCAGATAGATTCAAAATCATTACCATATACATTTTTTTCTAACAGGTACAAAACTTATTCAAAAATAGATAGAGTCTTTATTTCTAACCAGATGGTAACAGAATTAATTAACTCTAAAATCATTTCATGTCCTATATCTGATCATAATTCAATTGTTTTTGAGTTCATGATAAAAATACTCACAATGTTCAGATCAAAAGGATACCAGCATACTTAACTCAATTAAAAGACTATAAGGAATATATACTTTCAGAAGTACAACATTTTCTAGATATAAATAATACTCCTGAAGTTTCCATTGTTTATGTATGGGATGCTTTAAAATCATATCTATATGGACAAAGTATCAGATGGTATAATAATAAAATCTTGGGATAAGGAATTGTTAGATATTCAAAGTAAACTAGATTCTTATAAACATAATAATAAAGAAAATATTATGGATAAGAAAGTCATTGAAGAAATAAACAAACTAAATGAGAAATACAAAGAAATTTTAACTCATAAAGTTAAAATAACTTTAGAGAAATACAAGTTTTTGTCTTACTCAATAAGCCCCAAATACTTACATAGACTTAAAAACAAAACAAAAAGGTTAAATAAGCAAAATCATATCAAAGAAATCTTTTCTCTAAGGAAAAAGAAGAATGTTTCTAGTCTACCAGAAATACTAGATGAATTTAGAAATCACTTTCACAAAATTAATCATAATAACATTAACATGGAATCTAAAGATAAAATAAGGGAATTTATAAACACAAACATGGATAAAAAACTTAATAAACAACAGATTAAACTATTGGATAAAAGTATTTCATATACAGAGGTTGTTACACAAATAAACAAGCTTAAATCAAACAAAGCACCAGGTAATGATGGTATTATACCAGAGATATATAAAATCATTTCTAAATGTACATACTCATTAATACATAAGGTTTTTATTTTGGCCCAAAATGAATTAATAACCCCCCCATCTTGGCAATATACATTTATTTCACCAATTTTAAAACCTAATAAAGATCCAACTAGATGTACTTCATATCAACCCATCTCATTACTTAATGTTGATTATAAAATGTTTATGAGTATTTTTGCTGATAGATTGAAGACAATCATCCCTGGCATTATAGATATTAATCAGACAGGCTTCATTGTAAATAGAAATACTTTTGATAACATAAGGAGAACTCTAACATTAATTGATTTTGCAAATAGGAAAAAGAAAGATTTAACTCTTATTAGTCCTGATATAAGCTCAGCATTTGATACTACCTGTTTACCTGCACAAACTTCTCAGAAGCATTTGTAAATCTAATTGAGCATTTATACAGAGGAACATTGGCTTATATTAAGATAGGAACATATGTCTCACAAAAATACCAATTTTAAAGGGACAAACTCCACTATTATTCACTTTAATAATGGAGCCTTGGGCTAATTTGATCAGAAACAGTACTGACATAGAGGGATTTGAAATAGATGAAAATACAACATCTAAAATTCAACTCTTTGCAGATGATGTTCTAATTACATCAGCAGGATCTAATTCTTCTATGCAGTCTCTGTTTGATAAAATGATAAATTTTAAAAGTATTTCTGGTTTAATATTCAATGAAGAAAAAACTAAAATACTACCTATATATGCATGAAAAAATGTTCTCATTAATGCTTTTACTAAATATGTACCCAATTCAGGTCAGATAACTTATTTAGGTATAATATTATCTAAAGATATTAAATCTATTATACATAATAATTATAATGCCTGTCTTCTTAACATACAAAATCTCTTTAATACCTGGAATAATATGTTTTTTACTATGGAAGAGAGACTTACAATTATTAAAATGATAATTTTCCCAAGATATTATACTTAATACAATCAATAATACTTCCACCTACAAAAATAATTATCAAGAAATTGAATACACTAATGTTAAATTTCCTATGGGCACCTAATAGACCTAGGATTGCTTTAAAGAAACATACTAATAGTTGGTCTCAAGGGGGTATTTCTTTTCCAGACTTCAATTTATATACTATCTCTTCTATTATAAAAGTTATTACTTTATTAATAGATCAGTCATATGTTGCAAAATGGAAAGATTACTGGGAGATAATTAGTATTCACTTCATGAAAATCTCTTTAACACATAAAAATATGATTGTAAATAACTCCATGTTATGGTTACTAAAATAATTTTGTACCTCACCTATTACACCTAAACATATAGTTAGTTACCCATTAAACATTATTATTAGTTATCGTAACTTTATATTCATGCATCCTAAATATAAAGAATGGCATTTTATTATATTCCCTATAATGTATATGCTTTTGTCATCCACTTCTGAAGGAACTCATTTAACTACAGATAATGATCTAAAGTACTGGTATCAGTTGATATCTGATAATAAAGTTAAAAATCTAGATTTCTTAAAACAAGAATTTGATCTAAGAGAAACTTGCTGGTTAGAGGTTCAGACCTTTAGACAATATCTCATTGATAAAATAGATCTAATGTCTATAACAGTTAAAGAATCTGTCCCAACAGTGATTGATTACTTGATATCAAATTTACAACATAAAGTTTCTGATAACATACATAAAATTATCAGACAAAACTTTTACAGTGTAGATACCTCTTCCATTGTCTGGAGACTTGATCCTTTTATACACCTTTGATGATGAATAAAATAAATAATAAAGATAATCTATGTAAAAGATGTAATATAGAAATTAATGCAGACTGGGCTCATATGTTTTATGACTATAAAATTGAAAGAATATTACAGATAATTTTATTATTTCTAATCTCTTATATTATTCAACACTTCAGATACACCTCCTTCGTTCAATGAATTTAAAAATGTTATGAATATAGTGTGCCATATGGAATTGAATACAGTGAAGTTAAGAACTAATAGAAAAATGTCTTATTATATTGTATGGGATAATTTACAAAACTTGTTAAACAAATCTTAACTTCAATAACATAGTATTTTAGTTTAATTAATAGATCTGATTGTAGTGGATGTCTTTGTAAATACTTTGGTTGTTTTGTTGAATGTTATAATCATACCTATTTTAATTACTTGTATAAAATTGTTATGATATTTTCTTGTATGTTAAAAACAATAAACTTGTTTAAAAAAAAAAAAAAAAAAAAGAGGTTATATTTAAACAGTTATACAGTGGGCTGAGGTTATAAAGGAATGGGAAGCTGAAAAAGCAAACTAATTGTCTTTTCTTGATGTTTTGAAGGTGCTTAGATCAATGGAATATTAACCTTCATAAATGCAGTAGAAACAATAGATAAATTATGAGATTACCTCTGCACTTAGATAATGGGCCAACTGAAATGGATTGTATAAGTACCTCAAATCTAGGGGAGTCTGGGAGTTTAGTAAAAGTGGAAGATGCATAGAAGGAATGTATGTACTAAACAGAAAATAGAGCATGTTTATGGATATTCCAGCAGATGCACACTAGTTCGAGAGGCTGAACATTTCTACTTGAATACACATGGCATGATTAAGAAGTGGATGCATTTAAATGCTGTAGAATATTGCAAGATGAAAGACCTTTTTATTTGGTTCAGTTAAATGTGTCAGCATTTGCTTCCACAAGATACTTGAAACTGAAATAATAAACTGCATGCCAAGTTTAAATGATTTAGGGGGGTCTCAAATTATGATTTTATGGCCTGTGAAAACACAAATTGTACTGGATTTTATGTACATGATGGTGCTTCTGGAATATTAATACTTAAACTAAGAAAGTTTCATACAGTATATATGAAAGAAGAGAGAGGTTTATACATACATAAATATATATATATATATATATATATATATATATATATATATATATATATATACACATAAACTATTAATAATGGTTAATATACTTTTTTATATACTTGTTAATTTAAGCCCATTAGATTGAAGTGTCACTTTTAGGGAGGCAACCCAGGAATACAGTCTCCTAAATGACATACACAACCAGAAAATAAAGATGGAAGAAACTGAACCTTATACTCTCTTGGAACAGTTCAGAGCCTCAGTCCTTGTATCAGAGAGTGCATTATCTGATTTTCAAAACTGGTTTTAATGGAAAACAGGAAGTTAGCAGTCAAATAGATTAGGGTATTAGCATATATTATATATTATATATTTTTCATATATATTTTTTTATATATTTGATGCTTAGAGTGCTTCTAATCACTTTATTTATGATTGTTATATAATCAAATATACATATTTGATCTGATTTCTTATGTGAGTGTTATTTAATATTTAATACCTGATTCATGTATTTCATGTATTTTATTTTTATCATATATTTGTTTTATTCAGTTTATGACCTTAAGATGAGTGGTGATGTCATTGAAACTAATTCAATTAATTGTTTACTATATATTAGATAGCAGTTGGTTTTGTTACTTGTTTGTTAATGGTTTGATAAAGCCTTTTGGCGAAAGCGCCCACCTTTTTATATGTCTGAATTAAAAGATATTCTACCTTACTTGGAACTAATTATTCTTGCTTACAATTATATTACTGGATTGCTTTTCAACTGTTGCTAGAGACTGTATTTCATGTTGAAGTATTTATGTTGAAGATTTTGTTCTATGCTGGGTTGCTCCTAAGCGTTTTTACTTATTTGCTTTCTGAATAATGGTCATTTAGCCAATTCCAGTGGTAAAATTATATCTCAATTTTATTTTTGATAAATTAGAGCCACCTGCTCCAAGAATGCACAAACCGGTCTAAAGTTTGCAGTGATGAAATCTAGGAAATCTTATGCATATTTATTTGAAGTGATGTAGGTCTTCCATTTTATAGATGAACTTTTTTAAATCTCCAAGAATAATAGTATTTGGTTCAATGCTGTGGGACTCAAGCTTATTTAGACATGTTACATGGGTTTCTGGTGTTATAGAAGGGTTTTTTCTGGTTGGCTAGGATAAGGTTAGGGATCTTATGATGTGGAGAAGTCTAAGGTTGTTATCTTGCTATATAAGTCCAGATGTGATGGAATTTTGGAAGAATATGAGTACACCTTCACAGATCACAGACACATTTCAGTGGAAGGTTTAAACAATTAGCAGGCATTGAATCCTGGTGGAGAAAGTGAGTTGTTAGCGCACTGGAACCATGTTTCAGTAATGATGCAGATGTCAATATTTTTTAGGGTCAGGATGGCTTTCCCTGGAGGGGAAGCAACTCTACTTTTATAGTGTCCTTATTGATTTAGCTAGACTGGTAGATAGAAAAGACTGATATTACCTAAAAAAAAACAAAAAAAAAAAAACAACTGTGGGGAAGAGAAAGTCACGGCCAATATACAAGAGCCCTGAGGAGGGAAGTGCAGGCCATCCCTTGCAAAGCTTGTTGGGGCATAAAGTACCTCTTCCCAAGCAGACACACACTGGACACTCCTAGAATGACACCAATAACTAAGTCAATTGTTGAAATTGATTATCTTTTGTTTACATTGTGGTATTATTCCCTGTGAAGGTAGGATGCTACTCAAGACTACTTCAGTATCAGCATTGAATGTATACTCCAAGATCTTCAACATGTCTCTGTTCACATAACAAAAGAATGCGTGTCATAAGTTGTTAAACACACACACACACACACACACACACACACACACACACACACACACACACACACACACACACACACACACACACACACACAGGAGCAATGACCATGTCATATGTGTACCTAGGTTGAAAGGATTTGAGTGGCCTAGTAACAAAACCTGTACAGTCCATTCATCTGAAAGACAGCTCACCTTCAACCTTTCCTTGCTCAGCCTTATGAATGGTACATTTGTGTGTCTCACTGGAGAGTTGCCTATGCTTGGACATCGCAATATGCAGTGGTTGGTCCAAAAAGCCTTAAGAGCTTAGGTGTATCAACTAGGTGACTCCTATTTGCAGAATGTGTGTTGGAAGGTGCTTTATGTTTAGCTGATGGAGTGTCTTTGTGATGCTGAGTAATTTGTGCATCAGGCTTATGCCAAAGATAGATTTCAATGTGATACAGAGACCCTTAGGAAGATGAACAGATTTTTAGGCCAAATATACACACCAGCCTCATCAAACCTTTATTAAATGAAGAAGGAGTGCACTCCTCTAAGAGGGTTGGTAAGGCTTCTTGTAGAGGTGCAAAATTATCCTTTAAAATCTTGCAGTGAAGTGATAGAATTTATCTTCATCTTTTGAGTCTTGATGGCTAACAAACAGACACAGGTAGAGTAGCAAGGAAGTCTGATTTTATAGGGTCCATTTCTGGTGTTTTGTTTTACCAAACGTTTTGCAGGTGATAGCAGTAGACTGATATTACTTTGAGGGTTGGATTTGAATCATCTCTGACACAGCAACTCACTGCTAAAAGGTAACAGATAACAGATAGAAGCTGAGCTGACTATAACAAAATCAAGTGAAAATGCTACTCCTTAGAAATTTAACAGCTGTAAGTACAGAAACAGATGATGACATAAACAACATCAAACAGCATGAACAGAAGAAAAGAACATTTTTCGAAAACAAGTAGTCCCAATAAAAGCAACAAACTACCACTCTATCTTGAAAAAGCCCAGCTGCCCATCCCTCTCATCTTCCCTTATGCAGTATAATTAAAAAGATCTGTTCCCCTTAATGACTCCTGCTAACTCCATTTTGATTTATGCTTTCTCTACTCTCCATTCCTTTGTAATCCTTCTGCTTCCATCCTTGAATTGTGGCTCCTTCACCTATTTACTTCAACCATTCTACATCTGCTATGTCCAGTCTTTTCATCTGTTTACTAACATCACTTCCCTTTCTAGCCCCAAGTTGACCAACTGTCTTTTCTCATTTTGCCTTCATTGCTCTGAGTTCTCCATTCTTCAACCATTTCCATTGCTTGTTCAGATCAATAGTTTGTCTCTTTTTTACTAACTCTTCTCAGACTTAAAATGCAATACTAAATATCATTGGATAAAATAGTCATTGCTGCATTTAGTTTTGCTAATCAGAGTGTGTGCTTACATTATTTATGAAGATGCAAAACAGCAAAGAACCAAGTACTGATCTCTGAGACATTTCTAGGGTGACATGATGTGGCTGGGACACAGCAGCTCTCCAAAAAACTGCATGTTTCCTAGAGTTTGGAACAGCTTAATTGTTCTTATATTTCACAACCGAGTACCCTTCAGTAGGTTAAAAAATACACAGTTGAATTGTTCATGGATTGTCAGGTTTCTTTTATATGAATTCTGTTGAAGATGTGCTATAGTTTCATTTCCAGAGAAATATGAATTCTGTTAAAGATAGAATTTTGGTTTTAGTTCCTTACTGTGGACAGAATCCATGCTCTATTATGATCAATTAATAGCAACAGAAGTTGTTTAGACAGTGAAAATTGAAGTACAGTTGGAAAAATTTGTTTTCACTTTAATTTGGGCCACCTTATAAAGTAGCATATTGATTACTTTTTTTCTGTAATTCTGAAACATTTCCTTGTTTGATTAAATGACCAATTATTACTGTAGTCTGGCAATCTATAACACCTGTCCAAAGCTTTAGGTAACTGTTCATCAGCTGATAGTGACACAGGCTTGCTTTTTTAAGACATTTCCATATATCATAACTGGTGATTGCTTGGAGATTGAGAGATGGGAAGAAAAAGATATTACTCTGATAATTGTAATGTAGGTTAAATAGACTTACTAGAGGATTTTAACACTTAGGAGTCAAAGAACTGTGCACTTGTTTAGGAGGGATTGCTTGCAGGGCTGGATTTGTCAGATTGACTTTTCCAGGGGTTAGTAGCTT
Source organism: Protopterus annectens (assembly GCF_019279795.1). Lineage (NCBI taxonomy): Eukaryota > Metazoa > Chordata > Ceratodontiformes > Protopteridae > Protopterus > Protopterus annectens. The sequence continues at coordinate 802,411,807 of NC_056745.1, forward strand.
GTTGATGCAGCAAAATAATGTTTCCTGCTTATTTAAATAACTAGACAGCTATGAAAGAAAATTGTGCGTATATACTTATTTCATTGTTAAGCTATAAAGCAATTTTAACAAAATTGTAATAGCTTACCCTGAAACTGTGCAGACCTGGACTCTGTTTTGTTAGTTAAAGAGCACAGGGAGCAAATTCTCTTCTATGAGGGATAAAAGTATGTGGGAGGGAGGTGTGTATAACTGTGGTTCAGTAGAAAGAAGTTTAATTAAATGCACCATAACCAATCAGTTTCCAACATAACTGAGGCCTCAGAACATGCCCAGACTGTTTATTAATCCTCAGTAAATTCATACTGCCTTCTGGGTTATTATACACATTTTGCAATGAATTTCCTAAATCTGCATTCATTTGTTAGCAGTTAGCATCTGATAATGAAGATGAAATCAGGGTCACGTGGTCAGATTAGCAAAATCTCACATTTTGATAAATGGCAGTGCGTTTTTTAATGTAATAGAGTGCATTTAGAAAAAGAGAAGAGAGAGACACGACTCTGGGGTGCATAAATATCAAAAGTCCATGATTCTGCCTTCTAAGAAGTGGACTTGACAGTCTGTATATGCCATTAATTAAGTAAGTAACTATGTTTTCACAGCTTTCAATACCTAGTACTATCAGACATTTCATTTTATTTTTGAGTTTGTCTCTCACTTTTCATGTTTAAAATGTGCAAGGTTTGTCAGGACATTAATAAGTAGGATGATTCACATAACTGTCATTTATAAATGTCATAAAAAGATTTATAATGCATGCATCCGGTCCTCCCTAACACAAAATATTCTTTCAAGAGAGGTACTGGGGAAAATGATGACAACAATGTATCACTGCCAAGTAACAACCCTACTTGAAGAAAGTATGATATTTACCCTCACTGTATGCTTTCTGCACTGTTGGATGTAAGTTTAAGATCACACACGCATGCACACACACAAACACACACATATGTATATAAATCACTTACACACATGCACACACGCACACACAAAAGTGGATCATACACACAGCCACACACATGGACTGACACACACACACACACACACACACACACACACACACACACACACACACACACACACACACACACACACACACACACACACACACACATACATGGACACACACACACACACATACATGGACACACACACACACACACAAACACACACACAGACACACACACACACACACACACACACACACACACACACACACACACAGAAATGGATCATACACACATCCACACACATGGACTGACACACACACACACACACACACACACACACACACACACACACACACACACACATACATGGACACTCACACACACACACACACACACACACACACACACACACACACACACACACATACTTGCACATATATACACTTATTTATTTATTTATTTATTTAAATTTGTTGACCGGGAGTGTCCGACTGGACGTAGGTCCATTTTCATCGGAGGCCCGGGGAGAAAAGCTCCACAGTAAAATAAACAGACAGTAGTTACATTGGATTACATAGCGATTAACAATTTAACATAGCAATTACTTACAACATATTTACAGATGAAGAACATAGTACATCAGTAGACAGCTAGAATCTTTATCTGTGAAGTACATAACAGACATTAACAAATGTTATAATGAAAAGTTCCTGCTGTATAATAAGTACTAGGCTTATGAGCATCTGAGCTTGCTATAATCACGGTAGTTAGTGGAGTGGAAAGAAAGGTAGTGGTTGGATGGGGTGGATGATATTAGAGTGGGAGATGCAAGGGCAGTCAGCATGTTTTTAGGTGCGCTTTTAGTAAAGTTTTGAAGTGGGTGTGTGACGGTATGGAGATAATTGTGGGTGGCAGTGAGTTCCATAATTTGGCTATGGCGCAAGAGAATAGTGCTTCACCAGCAGAGTTATTGGCTTTAGTGATCTGCAAGTGATTTTTGTTGCTGGATCTTAGTGGTCTGGTGGTGCGATAGGGTTGGAGTAGATTCTGGAGGGATGGGACATTTATTGGATGGTTTACTAGTTTGTCGATGAGTGAGAGTTGATACCACTGAAGGACGTGAGGGAGTTCAAGCCAGCCCAGTTCAGCAAGTGAGAGACAGTGGTGACTAAGGTAGGATGCCCCTGTGGCGAATTTGGCGATTTTGTTGTAGCAGGTCTCTAGCTTGTTTAGATCACATTGCCTTAGGTTGGTATATATTGGAGAGGCATAAAGTAGGGTGGAGATAAGGTGGGAATTTGCTATTGAAATTGAAATCTTTGCTGCTTTGGTGAGAAATTGCTTATTTCTGTATAACGCTCCTAGGTTTTGTGGACTTGGTGCATGCACACACACACACACACACACACACACACACACACACACAGACACAGACACACACATGCACATAAACTACTTGTGAATACATATTCACACATGTACACACACACACACACACACACACACACACACACACACACACACACACACACACACACACACATACATACGTACATGGACACACACACGCAAACACGCACATACTTGCACATATATACACTTGTGATCGAGAGTGCATGCACACACACACACACACACACACACACACACACACACTTGCACACATGTGCACACTATACAAACTGACATGCACATGATTTCTCAGTGGCATGCAGCTCTACCCTGTGTACATCTGCTTACAGTCCAATGAATCCCCAGCACTTTTACTCTAGGTAGAGACATGCAGGAAGGGGTCCCTAAGATGCTCAGTCAGGTTTGAAATAACAAAACCTATGATATTCTTAGATTTGTTTTCAAAACTGGATTGCAGGTATAACCTTTTTTGCATCTTCTCCAGTGAACTGGCTCCATTAGAGAAATTCTGTTAAAACAAAGTACAGCATTATAAAATGCTGCCAAATAATGTGTTAAAATGTAAAGCTAATAATTATGATACATGAAGTAAAACCTTTAGGCAGAGAGGTAAACAACATGCCATCACTAGTGAAATCCAATGGAGACTTTTTATCATCAGATACAATTGCATCAAAAGGGGTCAAACCCTGCAGGAAATCTGTCAGACTTTATTCTGATAAAGATAGCTAGAAAAGCTCAGAAAGTTATTATACTACTGAACTTTACTGTAAATCAGAAAAATATAGAATACATTCAGGAAGAATTTTAATTAGAACTATAAAAGAATACTCTACTAATACGCAAACATATATTCTGAGAAAAATGTTCACATGCACACATTTCCAATGACAATTTTAAAAATGCTAAGTTTTCAGAAGTCATCTTATTTGATCATCAACTTATGCTGCATGAAATCTGTGCTGCATATAAACAACTAAAAAGCATGTATTATAATAGCTGTTGATTTTGTTGAAGTTCAACTCTTCCTGCAGTTCATTTCACAGTGCTAGATTTGTTCGCTCTTATACTGATCTAGAGACAAAGACGCCAGATGCTGCAAGCAGGTATACCAACTTATTTCTCCGACCTCCTACTCATCTCCTGAGGGTACTTTCTTCCTTCTGCAAATATCCATGTGAGCAAGCGTAAATGGATATACATGTACACAGCCTTACATATATAAATACACTCATATCAGTTTACATGGACACACACACACACACACACACACACACACACACACACACAGATTTTTTGGCATAAGGGAACAAAGCACTATACAAACAAATATTAATAATTATAATAATAATAAATAATAATAATTGCCAAATGACTTGTTTAAAAACATTGGGAATTCATTGAGGCCTAATGACAGGCATTATTTATTTTATGAAAGATGAAAAGTAATTAAGTTAAAAAAAATATGTATAATAAATATATATGTATGACACTTCCAGTATTATGCAAATCAATCAAACAAGTTAGTACAGTAAACATACGACATTGCTTCCATCCATTACTTCATGGAAAAATAGCCTCTCATCAAAACATATTGTCAGTACCCACCAAGTTGTCACTAACTGCACCCCCCCCCCAATAAGCCACTCACCCAAAAATAAGCGTTCTTAAGCTGAGGTAGAAGCAGTCATAACGGGTCATCAGTCAGACAGATGGAGAATGATCTTAAGATGCATGAAGTACACAAGCAACTAATGCAATACTTTACACCGAAAAGCTTACTATCCAACTCCCAGCATGGTTTCAGGCCTTACCACAGCACCACCTCAGCCCTCCTTTCCTTTACTAATGCCATAAACTAAAACAGGAATGACAATAGGCTATCCTCTGCCCTCTTTCTTGACCTATCAAAAGCCTTTGACATGGTCAATCATGAACTTCTCATTCTTTCTCTAAAATCTATTTCCCTCAGTAAGCATGCAGTCCAGTGGTTCCAGTCCTACCTGACTGGTAGATGACAGGCGGTACTATGGCAGGGCAAACTCTCCAGCCAGCTACCTCTCACACTTGGTGCCCCTCAAGGCTCCATACTAGGTCCACTAATCTTCTCTATTTTTATCAACAACCTTCACACTGCTATCCCTAAAGCTACCTGTATTCAATATGCAGATGATTCCACTCTGATCTGCTCAGCCACCTCCCCATCTGAACAGCAAATCCTAACCCAAAAACATTTAACACTATTGAGAACTGGCTCGCCAACCAACGCCTACTGCTGTACCCCAATAAAGCTAAACTTCTACTCTTCACCCCCACTAGTAGATTTGCCAGACTTTCATTCTCTGTCAAGTCTAACAATGGTACCAGTATCTCGCCAGATCAACACACCAAACTTCTAGGGGTTATCATAGACAATAATCTCAAATTTGACCTAGAGGTCAACAAAATCATACAGACCATCAATAAAAAGCTTGGATCACTGTATAGAAACAAGACATTTTTAACTCCACTGACTAGGACTGCAATCACCCGGTCACACCTACTCTCTACTCTTTTATATACCTCACCTGTACTCTCAAACCTCAACAAATCCAAACTAGGTAAGCTGTCCCATAGCTACAACCATATTGCCAGATTCGCCACCGGCTCCACCTATAGAACCCACCACTGCCAGAACCTGAAAAAACTAGAGTGGCTAGAACTGCCCAGCTTAATTCAATTCAATCAGCTCTTAATAGCACACAAAATTCTGTACCACCCTGAGGATACCCCCTCACTTATAAATATTATTAAGCCATATAGCAACCTGAGATCCCTACAGTCAGCCACTAATAACTCTGCTGGTGAATCCCTGTTTGCCAACTTTGTTGGCAAAATCTGGAATTCATTGCCAAACTATATAACCCTACAATCCTCCAAAAGTCTCTTCAAAAAAAACCTCAAACAGTATCTCAAAGTGAACTGGCTTTGCCCATGTACCAACCCTGATTAAGTTATAAACTGAAAGCATAATCTGTAAATATCATAACATGCAACTACGTCACCAAGCTCTAAATCCAATCTGACATCTATTGCTTTTAATTGTGTCTGTCCATGAGAATTGTAAGTCTCTACTAGGGAACACTACTAAACCATTGTACATAATCGCTTTGCTTTATATTTTCTAATGTTATCTAACTTCTTGTGTAATCTATGTAAGTTTGTCTATTTGGAGCTTTTCTCCCCAGGCCTCCACTGAAAATAGATATGTATCCAGTCGGACTATCCCAGTAAACAAATGTAAAATAAAATAATATAAATAAATAAATAATAAATAAGTAAAACGTTTATAAATTTAGAGGCATGCAATCTACTTTTTTTTGGCCTACCTGACTCTGTAACCTCTTACCATGTTCTCCAGTACCTTCAGGAACTGTTTTAATTTAGCTTGAAGTGAGTTAATGTTGCAGGACTGGTTTTTATGAAATAAGCACACAGGGTAGCTATAGTTTCATCTTCTTCCATTTTTGGTAGACCATGGGATTCCAAAACATATTACACTTGGGTGTAGCCTGACACATCAAACAATATCACTGCATTGAACAGCAAAACAGACTTGTCTGTTTCCTTAAACTGTGTAAGTTAATGAGGCCTATTCCAAATTCCAGAACCAGTTCCCATCATGCCACACCAGAGCAAACCTTTAAAGAAATGGTGTTGCCCATTTTATTCAGTAAACCTTTACAGAAAAGTAACAGCTGCAATTATACACCAAAAGTGGCACTGTAGGTTCTATTTAGTTATTTATTTTATTTTATTTTTTTGTTGATAGAGTTAGTGCCCTGGGCAAATTGTCTTTTTCCAGGGTGGCCAAGGAGCAATGCCTGATTAAGTGGCTTGCTCAAAATTAGACAGTGAGCAAAAGTAAGTGAAAGGAATCAAACCCTCAACCACAGGAAATAGTTCATTACTAGCACAGAGCTTTAGTCCTCTGCATTAACTGATAGATGTCACATATGAGGAAGCTCATATGTCTGTAGTAGCATAACTAACATACAGATGAAGTTGTTCTGAAGACTCCATTGTGTCTAGTGGTTCTGACCAAATGTAGGAGGGTTTTTTCGTAAATCATCCCACTCCCCTGAATTTATATATACCAACTATGAGGCTTCCATACCTCAGATAACAAGAAATGGCAATCTCAGACTTAGGATATGTAGTCCAGCTTTTTGTTGATCCAGTCTCCATATTACCAGACTCATTCTTGAAGGTCCCAATATTTCAAGCACTTGCCTGTCTGCTCTGCTGATATTCACAGGATGGAAATATACACAAAATATGCAGTCAGCATACTTAAAACAAGCTTCCCTGTTAAGACCAAACAAAATATTGCCACACTGATACTGCTCAGTATAGAGTCACATAGCATTTCCTGCACATGTAACACAGACACATGACAAACATAGATAGTGGGGAGTCATGAAGGCTTTCATCTGTTCATAGACAGCTGACTGGTAAGAAAACAAATACAGGAAAAATGCATATGGAGTATTCACATACATATGTGCATTTCCTGGTTTTGTGCCACCCTGTTCCTGTGTAATGGTAATTCAAGTTAATGAGTCATAGACCATTCATATCGTTTTGTATGGAGCTGCACACATTTATGAATTTGGTGGCCACTCTAATGTCAACTTTTCTCCCTCCTTTCTTCTCTGTCTTTAAGCCTCTGCCCTTCATTCCCATTTTGCATACCACAGGAACATTTTTGTCATTTTTCTGCCTTCTTTACTTACATATTACATGGCCTGCCTCACTTAAACTGGCAGCACTCTGTGTTGTTTCAGCATCAGCAAATTTATGAGCGAAAAAAAACATCTTTCCAAACCAGTCTAGGACTTGGCCCAAACAAACCTCTGACAAGCTGAAAATGTTGCGAGGTATTCATTAAAATATTAGTAATACTAATAACACCCTAATAATAAATAATTACATATTGGCCTTTGCTTGACATGCCTAATGTACACTATAGCCTCAGTATTTAACCTTAAGCCAACTCTTCAGTGCTTCACACCAAATAATGCACTCGATTTACTTGTCTTTTCCTGCTTCCATCTAGGAATAAAGAATACTTTCTTAAGTAAGAAATTATTACAACTGTACCAGTAACAGAACTGCTGCAAGGCCATATAAAAATAATTAAATATCTGTGATTTATTGTCACACCTTGTTCTTTAATGCCCCACTGCTTAACTATTTCATATTTTGTCTATATCCAAAATTACTGTGTATAATTATTGTGTATTATATGTTTGTTTTATTACTGAAACATTTGTCCTTCAGGTCTCTGAAAAAAAAATATTCCCTGTCTAATTTCCATTAAATATATAAATGAAACAAACACTGCATGTAATATGTTTGCAAACCACTTTACTGTGTCTTACCATATGCCAGTGTCTCTTAATAAATGTGAAAACTAAAAGCCTGACTTAATTACACAGTTATATAACTGTTCTAATAAAAAATAAATAAATAAAACGAAAAGCGTTCACTTGTTTAAACTTATATATGCTTATCATCTAATGCAATCGACTGAATTTGGGGAGGAATGAACTTGATGGAAATCAATAAAAACCTTGCAGGCTTGATTGTTAAAGAATGCAATAATAAATATCTCTTAATACATCCAATTTTCTCATTTTCCTGAACTATTACCTTGTCAGCTGAGTCAAAGGAGTCAAAAGCGTCCATTTTCAGCCTCTCTATTAGATTGTTTTCATCTGCTGCCCACATTTTTGATTTTATATACAATTTTTAAATGTGCGGTCTTCCTGAGAAGATAAATGTTCACTGTTTTCTACAGAATTTTTTCATGATAAATAAATAAAACCACTAGTGCTTCATTTTTATTAGTAACGCAAAAGCAATGTTAAGTGATTTGCAATTAGAGACCAAAGGGATGAACCCAGGAATGCAAGTATAAGGCTTAGTAGTACTTGAGTTCTAACTCTCTGTGTTGTCCTGAGATATAATGCATATTAACATTAGTGCCATTTTTTGAGGAGGATGCTTCTCTCCTGAAGTATTTAGGAGTTGGAGACCCCTAAACTGCAGCTGCAGATATATGCACGTTAGTCTATACTCCACACAGAGACTTGCAATTTTCCATACAAAGCAATAAAAATCAACTTTCTCCTTCTATTTCATATTCTCTTAAAGTCAAAGTCAAAGAAAACTTTGTCATTCAGAACTACACAGCAGTGTAGCTGAATGAAATTACAATGCTTCGTTCTCAATGCAGGAAACAGTTGAACATATAGACAGAGAAATATTAATAAAATATCACAGTAGAAATTTAATAAGTAGCAATTAGTAAGTAAAGTAGGACAGCAGTGACCCACACCCATCCCAGAACAAGAGACAAGGAACAATATGAAGGTCATGTTGTCAAAGTAACATTTAAGCAATAGCAGCATATCTTTGATTAGTCTGAATTATTATTGCGCAGTTTGTATATTGCACTTTATAGTCCTTCAGTGTCTGAAGTCTAGGAGTTCATGCTTTCTTTGTACCTTTACACACTGATAGCCTATTTCCAAATCTTCAGAAACTGTGTTCCATTGTACTTATGTTGTTGTTAACTCCTATTCCTCTTTTGTCTGCTCATCCCTTGAATTTTGTTCATATACTTTGCCTTGCAATTACTGCTTTACCGCAAGCATTAGCCTGTCATGTATGTTGTTGAAGGGGATATATGGATTTATTTCATGTTGCATTGCTTGGAATAGGCAACTTTTATTAGTCACATGTTTTAATCATCTTTTGAAGCTGTACTACCTAAAGATTGGAGTTTCTTTTTTTTTTTGGGACATGCAAGTTTTTCATGTACCTCAAGGCTCACCAGTCTCAAAGATGGTATACTTAAAAAATAAGGAATAAGAGAAGTGCAGTCCCTCAACATGGGGCATGCAGGGTGAAGGCCTAATCCCAAAATATGTACAGTTAGGTACACACATAGTCAAGATAAATAAATGAAGAGGCATTAGACAATGTAGTATTCATAATCATTACACAGATGCATTATGACTATTATTGCTGTCAGTAAATGACCGCAGCTTAGCTGCGATTCACAGAAGCCACTTATGCTAACATGCAATGGATGGGAATAAGCTTAAGCTAATTAAGTAATAATGAGATGTAAATGAGATATGATGCAACTCAGCATATGCTAATGTAGTATTGTATAACCTGTTTGAGAGTCACAGTGGATTTTTTCCACACCATCCGCAGATATATTATGTAAAGCAGAGTCTTGCAAATCAACTCTACTTTGCAATCCAAGAAAATGTTGCTTGTCTTAGCTGAGCCAAAACCACTTGTCCCAGCTCCTGGAAGTGCTCTTGACATGTGTGGATCAGTACATCTATGTCCCACTGTCACCTCAGGACCCAGACAGGACTGTGTATGCCTTTTAGGGGATGGCATTTTTTCCCTGTGGTACTCAGTACAATAAATTGTACCCATGTTGCAATTAGGGCCTATTCTGGTCCACAGAGGGAGTAGTACTTCATAGGAAGGGCTACCATTCCATCAATTTCCATGTAGCGTGTGATGCAGGAGGGTGCATCACTAATGTCTCTGCCCAGCAACCTGGCAGTACACATGATTCCCATATCTGGCACACTAGCTTACTCTTCCATCTTTTCCTGCCTGGTAGGATGCTCATTGCTCATCTTGTTGGTAAGTGGAAAACAATGTATTTATTACATTGCATTTAAGTAGCTATTTCTGGTAAAATGTATTGCTGAACACTAAGCCACATTTTCTTTGCCCCCCTCCCCACCATCTCTCTCTCTCTCTCTCTCTCTCTCTCTCTGTTTTTACTTATTTTTCAGGTGTTTCTGGATAGCCACTGGAGCTGTAGTTCATGACACCAGTGAGAAATTCAAGTGGAGCTGCAGAAGACATGTATAACACATCCCTGTCTCAAACCGGTAATGTCATGGAGAGGGCATTTGGACTCCTGAAGAGCCATTGCAGGTACCTGGCTGAGTCTGTGAGTGCCCTTCAGTATGACACAGCTACTGCATGCAGCCATACTTCTCACCTATACCAAATTCCTCTGTATTTACTGGTTTTGAGGTCAAAATAATGGGGTGCCACGAATTCCCGAGTGGCCCTTTTAATGCCCATTTTTGTCAAAATTTTTTTTTTGGAAGTTGTTGCTGACATCATCACACACAAGGAATGCACATTGACGTCAGCTTCGTGATGGAGACTGCCAGCCTGCTGGAATAGGGCTCGCCAAGCTCGGACTGTTTGTTTACCTTTTTTTTTTTTTTTTACATACATTGAACTACATTTGCAGACTTGTTTGACATGTAGTCTAATACAGCCAGCAGCAGCACTGCACAACTTATAGCAAGTGGAACTGAGGAGCAGGACAGGAGCTGTAAAGCTGTTTTCTTTTAATTTTTTTTTTTAAGGAACAAGTACCTGCAGCCTTGCAAATTCAGGAATCCCATCCCAGAGCAGACCCCAGAGACTCGGCCAGACCCAAGATTGGGATGGACAGGAACAGTACTGTACACCAGTCAGGATCAGGAATCTCAGGATGAGAACATTTCTCTCTGGTGGCTCGACTTCCTCCTACATTGTTTATTATTATTTAGTGACTTCAATCTTCATTTTAGTATCCCACAATCCAAATGGAATGGGTGGGGTTATATGATTATGTATGCAAATGTTAGGTTAATCAGTGTCCCAATTTTTGGCCAGTTTTACCTACTTTTCATTTGCCTTGGTCCATATTTCTGATGTTTCCAGGATGAAAGGTATGCATGCAGCATGTTTAATGCATGTTGCAGTCTGCATAATATGATGAAGATCTGGCCCCACTGTGACTAATGATGACCAACCAGCAGCAGTAGTAAAGGGCCCTGTGTGGCAGGCTCATGTACAGCATACGACTGTGGAGGAAAAGAGGCAGCATCTAGTCCAGAGCTATGCACCATGACATACAGGTTAGTTTTACCTTTATTGTAAAGCACATATAGTTTAATTAATGCATGCACTGATATCTGTGGGTATGCTGTGTGGTGCATGGCCTGCTGTCACCATTCATCTGACATTCTTTCTCATCTTAAAATATATTTTTTTAATTTATAACAGTTATTAAGATTATTGTTTGTAGACATTATGCCTGAATGCTCACTGCCTCTTGTTCAGTGACATCATAAAGCATATCATAGAAGTAATAACCACTTTTTAACTGTTTTTCAAAATAAATTCTGCTGAAGTGGTGTACATAAGTATGCATGTACTGAATGTCCTCATTTGGTATAATCAGTAAAAGTACTTATTTCAATATTTGATGACTTCATGCATTGCATTTGAATGAAAATGTTTCATATCTTTTTTTATATTTTACAATTTATTATCAGATTAAAGTTTGCTGTTTGCTGATGTTCTGCACATCAGGTTATTTTTATTTTGTCATGCACAGTAAGTACTGACTTCAATGAAAAAAAAATTAATTTGTGCAGTGGTGAGGATGAAGTGGCAACAGAGTTTAAATGGTAGGATACTTACTTTATTCTGTAATTTTCGCATGATTGTGTTTGCATGAAAAGTCATGTACTGATACTTTTCAGGTGTAGGTAACTGCAAACTGTAGGACTGTTAATGCATAGAGCACTGGTGTTAAGGACTGCAATGTAGTGTTATGTCATACAGATTTCTATTCACAATTCCTTGAGCTTCTAAGTAGTACTATTACATGGATGTAATGCATACAGTTGTAAAATGTCCCGACCCATCCCCCCATTTTTTTCTGTCATATGTTCTTCTCCTTCTAGTTAAACCATTCTACAGTCTTTATGAAGGTGAAATTGTAAGTGACAGAATTGTCAAAGTTAATTCATAGTAGTTCAAGATCAAATGAATCATACACATCTCCTAATGATAGGCTAGGTGACAGCTGAACTTAGTGATTTTAAAGAGGGGCTATCATGAGAACTATATGGTGAGTTGGTTCAATGTTGCGACCTAGTTGATGCAGGTGACCTTGCTGGCACTGATCTGGTAGTGCTTAATTAAGGTGATCAAGACCTCGAAGTAAAGATTCTGGAAGACTTAGATGAAAGCTGACATGACGGGCAGCATGACATCTGTTGTGACTGCCCTCCCTGACTAGTTACATTACTTTCCTGAGAAGCACTTGAAGTCTCATGTAATCTTCCCCCACAAATGCAGACAGTACCCCATCCTCTTCCTTATCCAAGAATGACAACAAATTGAGTCTGGCAAGTCCTAACAGGTGTACAAATGGAGGCGGACATGAATGCTTGGTGTGCCACCATATGATGCATTAGTATGATCTTGGCATTATCCCTACTCTGCCATTTTGAGGTAGTTCTGGAAAGTCTCATGCATATTCTGGAGGACTCTTACCAATTCCAGCGTGGAGCACTAACAATTTCATGGCACATTGGCTGCTCAGCCAATGCCTTTTATGTTTCCTTGAAAAGCTGTAACAAATGTCTCTGCCTGCCTCCATTTGTAAAGGGGTCACTGTGGAAACTGTTACCTCTGAATGTCTGCCATCACCATCAAAGTGTTCCTTTGGGTTTGGAAATACTGTTGTAAAGGTGCAGGGGTGTTCCTCCTGTACAAGCCTGAGGGCATCATCAGCTTGTGCTTGACTCTGTGATGCACTGTCACTACCTGCAGAGTTACTAACATGTTATGCAGTGTGAGATCCTGCCATTAAACTTGGGGCATGTCACTTTCCTCAGGATGCCTCATAAGTATATGTTTACATCATCATTATACCAACAGGTATTCTGCTGTTGATATCTTCAAAAGTCAGTGGTATGGTAGAAATGTTTGTTTCTGATACTGAGAAGGTAAAAATAATTGGAAGACATTGCTCATAATGAAATAGCATATGCTAATGTATGCTTATTAAGGGGGTATGCGGGACACTTAACATGCAAACTGCCTTCATTACTATTCTGTGCTGACCTAGTAGCAGTAATTATCATTTGTTGAATGTAATTGTTTGTTGTCAGCATTTAATTCTCTTTATGAATATATGTTTTTTAAACCAACCTTCCTGAGCAGATGAGTGCTACTGCTGTGGACATTGATAACAGCCAGTGTCCACACCACCTCTAATTATTCCAGTGCCACAATGTTCCATGTCATAGTCATCCCTACACATGGGGAGAAGGTATTTTTCATCTAGCGTTAATTGGATAATTGTGACGCACAAAAAATATACTGATATTTCAAACAATTGTCTGTACCTTAAAACAATAGTCACTATGGAATTCAGAGAGTTGACATCTAACTCTGAACCTCTTCACACAAGAAATCTGGACAAAACCTGACATAATAGGGGACAAAGGCCAAAATAGGGACACATTTTAAATATTGCTCTTATAAACTTAGAAAGCTGCTATAACAAGATTTGTGTTAGTATGCATTTTCTGAAGGATGTGAAGTCTGAAACTCAAATGTATGTAATTATTTAGTGAGTTTAATCCTTAGATCATCACAGTGATTTTTCAAAAAAAAAAAACACAGTTTTTTATGAGGAACAGAACAAAAATATGAGGCATTCTGCGAAAATCTCTATAGCTGAGAGGTATGTACACACTATATAGTACTGGTTTCTTGGTCAATCTCCCACTCCAAGAATACTACTTTGAAGTAAGGCAACCTTTGAAGATGATGATTGTTGTGGATTTGTGGTAAAGTTGAGATTATTCTGAATAGCTTCCTTTACTTCCATATCCTGGTCTTGAACTTCTCTCTTTGGAAAGCAATTTCACACTGACAAGACTGAAGTGCTTTACCTAGCTTAGAACATTAAGGTAATACGTGGAAATTTACCTAGTTAAACAAATGAGCTTATTCAAGGACAGTCTGTTTAAATGTTTGACATTATTTTTCTGTATGTGATCCTCACACATACTGTGATCTCAGGTGTTGTGCTTTTTAAAATATTGTACTTTACTGAACTTTAATTCTGGAATCTCTACTCACCCATAATATTTTTCATTTTTGCAGTTCTGAAAGGTTCTTTGTTAGGCTGTTTAACACATATTCTATTTACTCCACCTTTCTTTCAATAACTCGATAGAATTCCTTTCATTCTCCCGAACTAACAGATAACATGAAGTAGGTAATTTTTGATATATCTTCTATTTAGTAGTTATAATGGTGAAAGATGTATAGACTGCAAACATATATTTCTGTATTCCAAAACTTTAATATAATAATCTTAGTTGTCTAAACTGTCATACTTTTTTGTAAGTTTTTCTTTTTTTTTTTGTTGTAGTGTGTATTACTTTCTACTCACCAAATATGTTGCAGGCATCTGTAACTTGAAGTGATAAGCTTAAATTCCCATTTTTTCACAAATGTACTAAATTATTGGCTTATAAAGTGTGGACCATTATCTGATACTATCCCATCCAGTATACCGTGTCTAAAAAGGAGACTGATATTACTGAATATTATCATTTTATAATGGCAAAAAAGGTTGTGTACATATTTGGACTGAATCAACTCTACTTCCACTGTCATCTAATGAAGATCTTGTATTTTGTGTAGAAGCAATTTTTACATTCATAGGTGGTTACCTGGCTAGCAACCTAGAACATATTTTAAGCCTGGCAAGCTTACCCTAAATTTACCAAAAAAAAAAATACTGGCATGTGTCATGTGTTAATACTAACAAATGTTATGGTCAGGATAAAGGCTTTCATACATCAAGCAATCACAAGCTACCCCTGACCACTAGGAAAATACATACATATATACATACAAACACATATACATACAAATATTTCAAGCATGGGCTGAGCCTGCCAATATAACAAATTATTTCTTTCCATAATGTGTCCAGGCTATTCTTAAAAATATCTAAACTGGTGCTTGCTTTAATGTAGTTTGGTAGTCTGTTCTATCCATCAGCTACTCACTCAGACAACCAATTAGTGCACTTCTCATTCCTATAGAATCTTTGACATAGGTTGTCTAATGATTCTCTACTACTTTTTGATAACCTCAAACATTCCCAGAGAGATAGTTGTCTTTAAATGCCCTATATACCTGAATAGATCTCCTCTTAAATATCCATAATAAGTGCTATACAAGTTCAGATATTTTTAGTCTTTCATAATAACTTACATTTTTACATCCATGGATGGTCTTGGTATATTTCCGCTGTACTCTTTCCAGCTTATTCATACTTGTTTTCTTATAAGGTTTCCATATTGTCATTCCAAACTCAAGCTTGCGTATAATGTAATTAACAAATGATGGCATCATCATTTCTGATTTCCTAGACTTATAAATCTTTTTTACCACCAATAGTTCTATAAATATCACTAACTAATTGGTTGATATGATTAGAAAAACTCAAAGCTGGATCTACCCATATACCCAGGTGCTTAAATGTGTCTACAGTTTCAATCACTGTGTGCTGTATAAAGTACTCACCTTTCAGTTTATGTCTCCCCAATCTCATATGCTTAGTTTTGATGTAGTTATCAGAATGTAATTGTCCTGTGCCAAAATGGTCAATTTTTTTTGTAGACATGCCCTGTTAGTAACACATGTAATAAGTTTACCCAATTTCAGGTCATCTGCATACAGACTGTAAAATACATCAGATGAAAAAGAGAGGTCTGAAAGATACTGTCTAAACAAGTAAGTGCCTAGGACAGAGCTCTGTGAGATACCCTGACTATAACCAATAATTTCACCTGTCCAGTTTCTGTCTAATACTTGCCATGTTCTATTTGTAAGCCATGCAGCTATCCATCTTATCAAGTGTAAATCAATGCCTAATTGTTGTAATTTATTAATCAGTGTTTTTTGTAAGACTGTCAAATGCTGAAGTTACATCTATATAAATTACATCACAGCACAATTTTTTATTCATAGCTGTTATTATATTGTTATAGAACATCATGTTACAGGTGGTAATAGATCTATTTTCAACATATGCATGCTCATTTTTTCACAAATGTACTAAATTATTGGCTTATAAAGTGTGGGCCATTATCTGATACTATCCCATCTAGTATACCGTGTCTAAAAAGGAGACTGATGTTATTGAATATTATCATTTTACAATGGCAAAAAAGGTTGTGTACATATTTGGACTGAATCAAATCTAGTTCCACTGTCATCTAATGAAGATCTTGTATTTTGTGTAGAAGCAATTCTTACATTCATAGGTGGTTACCTGCCTAGCAACCTAGAACATATTTTAAGCCTGGCAAGCTTATCCTAAATTTACCAAAAAGAAAAATACTGGCATGTGTCGTGTTAATACTAACAAATGTTATGGTCAGGATAAAGGCTTTCATACATTAAGCAATCACAAGCTACCCCTGACCACTAGGAACATACATACATATATGCATACAAACACATATACATACAAATATTTCAGGCATGGGCTGAGCCTGCTAATATAACAAATTATTTCTTTCCATAATGTGTCCAGGCTATTCTTAAAAATATATACACTGGTGCTTGCTTTAATGTAGTTTGGTAGTCTGTTCTATCCATCAGCTACTCACTCAGACAACCAATTAGTACACTTCTCATTCCTATAGAATCTTCAACATAGGTTGTCTAATGATTCCCTACTACTTTTTGATAACCCCAAACATTCCCAGAGAGATAGTTGTCTTTAAATGCCATATATACCTGAATAGATCTCCTCTTAAATATCAATAATAAGTGCTGTACAAGTTCAGATATTTTTAGTCTTTCATAATAACTTAAATTTTTACATCCTTGGATGGTCTTGGTATATTTCCGCTGTACTCTTTCCAGCTTATTCATACTTGTTTACTTATAAGGTTTCCATATTGTAATTAACAAATGATGGCATCATCATTTCTGATTTCCTAGACTTATAAATCTTTTTTTACCACCAATAGTTCTATAACTATCACTAACTAATTGGTTGATATGATCAGAAAAACTCAAAGCTGGATCTACCCATATACCCAGGTGCTTAAATGTGTCTACAGTTTCAATCACTGTGTGCTGTATAAAGTACTCACCTTTCAATTTATGTCTCCCCAATCTCATATGCTTAGTTTTGATGTAGCTATCAGAATGTAATTGTCCTGTGCCAAAATGGTCAATTTTTTTTTTTTTGCAGACATGCCCTGTTAGTAACACATGTAATAAGTTTACCCAGTTTCAGGTCATCTGCATACAGACTGTAAAATACATCAGATGAAAAAGATAGGTCTGAACGATACTGTCTAAACAAGTAAGTGCCTAGGACAGAGCTCTGTGGGATACCCTGACTATAACCAATAATTTCACCTGTCCAGTTTCTGTCTAATACTTGCCATGTTCTATTTGTAAGCCATGCAGCTATCCATCTTATCAAGTGTAAATCAATGCCTAATTGTTGTAATTTATTAATCAGTGTTTTTTGTAAGATTGTCAAATGCTGAAGTTACATCTATATAAATTACATCACAGCACAATTTTTCATTCATAGCTGTTATTATACAGAACATCATGTTACAGGTGGTAATAGATCTATTTTCAACATATGCATGCTCATGTATGGATTCAAGTTCCAGCCTTTCCAGTTCTGACAATAACTTATCCAATATTACCTTCATTATTTTTCCACAACATGAAAGTAGACTTAAAGGTTTATATGACTCTAGGTTTGTTCTACTTCCCTTTCACATAAAGACAGGTTTAATAAGTGCATTTCTCTAATCTTGAGGAATCTCCCCATATTTGCATGACCTAGCAAATAATAGCTATAATGGTACAATAAGTTCTTGTAGAAGTATTCTCAGGTCATTATTACTTATTCTGTCTCCTCCCAGTGCTTTGTTTGGATCCAATTAGAATATTTTTTTTCAATATACTGTATTTTGATTCTAGTATCTGAGGTTACCTGGCTATCACTAGAACAACTTATCATCCCCTTTGTGGAGCCAAACTGTTTTCCATAAAATTTTATAAATATATCTATAGTCTGTTGTGTCTGAGAAAATATTTTAGAATCTACACACTGTTTATCAATTTATATGTATTTACTCCTTCCACATCTTATGTATCTATAAAATGGTTTCCTATTATGCTCAATATCTTTATTTAAACTTTCTTCACAATTTTCTTGATCTTGTTTCACACTGTGCTTAATATGTTTGCCCAGTTTGTTTATTTCTGTTTTCAAAGTTGTAGTTTGACCTGTTTTCCATATCTTATATTTCTTGTCTGTCATCTTAATCCGATATCTTGTTCTTATGGAAATATATCCCCCCAATGTTGTATGTCTGGATTCTGATGTTAAACATTTTTTTTTTATCTTTTGCACTCAAATAATATCTGTTTCTAAACTTTCCAAAACGTCTGCAGTTTTTCTACTGAATGCAGGACTCAATTTATTTTTACATAGTGATTGTTTTGCTTCCATAAAATATGTAATTAATCTTCTCTGCATTGGTTTAGATTTTAGTTTGGCAGAATTATCTAGCAACAGATTAACCTTTACATCTCCATGATCACTACACATCAACAGTGGTAAAACTTGACATGAAGTAACAGTAATTTATTTATAAACACAAACAATGTCTAGATGTTTCTTTCCGTGTTAATTTTTTTTTTTTACAATCTGAACCAAATGCTGTTCATGAACATACATTGTGAATAATTTTCTTACTAATGTTGTTGAAACAATATTATTCCAGTCTGTTTCTGGTAAATTTAAGTCCCCAACTAATATTATTCTTCCCTGCTGTGTTTCGTGCAAGAAATGTATGGATTTCTCTAAGCCATCAGCACTTGACATTAGTGGTCTTTACACTCCAACAATTGTTTTATGTTCCAGGGCTGTCTCTACTGCCACAGTTACACAATCTATAGTATTGGTGTTATCACTAAACATGTAATAATCACAGGTCGCATAACTGTATTTAATCCCTATCATAACACCTCCACCTGATTTTTTTGTTAGAATATCTGTTACAGTAAAAATATTTATACCCTGACAGAACTGGTTTCCAGTCATTGTTCTTTAACCATGTTTCACAAACAATAGCAACATCAATCTTGTGTGAACGTAGCAAATTTTCCAATAATAAAACTTTATTATTAATAGTCCAACACTAACAACTATCACAGATACATCAAATGTTGTTATGCGTGAACTGTAAAATTTTTCACATGGCAAAAATCCTGCCTTGTATTTGTAAAATATCACAAAATATCTGCTGCAAAATTTATCTTCCCTGATCTTGACAAATGCATGTAAACAAGAAACTTCCCAAACACTGTCTTCCAAGACCACGTGAAAAATCCACTACGAAACCTGCGTTTGAAATATTTATTTAAGCTTCTCTTTAAACATGCACTTTTCGTCAGATTTAAGTATCCAACTTCATCAGAAACAAAACTTTAAGTTAATAATCTACTAGAGCATTTTATAGCACCCAAATCTCATTGAAATCACATTGAAGTCACGCAGCACCACATGTACTCATGAGAGCTCACCCTACTGGTGAGACTTGCAACTACTAGTTAATTCTTTATTTTTATTGTTTGTTTTTATATTGTTTAATTTCTACCTATATAAAATCTCATATTCATGCAGGTCTCAACTCAGAAAATACAATGCTATAATGAACAATGATAAAAAATGTAAAAATAATATACTAGTAAATGTAAATATAAAAATATATACAAAGTCTCCAAGTCAAGAATTATGTTAAGCTTTATATAACTAACAATGTTAAAATAGTTAAAAATAGATAAAAATAGAGTTTTGACTTGTAGTTTCGATCTCAAAGAACTGCACATGTATTTGCTGATAAAAGCAGCAAAGTCTCAAATCTAAAAATACAAGTGAGAATTCACCTTAAAAAATTTTTCAAGCATAGGACACACATAATCAAATTACACTCATTCAGGCCAGGAAACTGGCAGGCATTCAGCCTCAGTTGCCAACAAAGCTCTAACCTTTCCAATCTAAGTGACTCCGGACCACCTCTTCCATCATTGTATAGTTGTTGGATGACGCTAAATTTGAAATTATGTGTGGGCTGTTCTAAAATGTGTCTTGCCAATGCATTTGTGATTTACTATTGTTAATACTATATATGTGTTTTTATATAAAGCTTAACATAATTCTTGACTTGGAGACTTTGTATATATTTTTATATTTACATTTACTAGTATATTATTTTTATATTTTTTATCATTGTTCATTATAGCATTGTATTTTCTGAGGTGCGACCTGCATGTATATGAGATTTTATATAGGTAGAAATTAAACAATATAAAAAACAAACAATAAAAAATAAAGAATTAACTAGTAGTTGCAAGTCTCACCAGTAGGGTGAGCTCTCTGCATAGTACATGTGTAGTGCTGCGTGACTTCAATGTGATTTCAATGAGATTTGGGTGCTATAAAATGCTCTAGTAGATTATTAACTTAAAGTTTTGTTTCTGATGAAGTTGGATACTTAAATCTGACGAAAATTGCATGTTTAAAGAGAAGCTTAAATAAATATTTCAAACGTAGGTTTCGTAGTGGATTTTTCACGTGGTCTTGGAAGACAGTGTTTGGGAAGTTTCTTGTTTACCTGTTTCAAACCATTTTCAAGGCTTGTGTTGCTTGACAAATGCATGCCATCCTGTCTGAACACGTGTGCTCTGTCTTTTTTAAAATAGGACATTTTTTTCATGTAAGTATTTACCCAAAAAAATCTCTTCCTTCACGATGACCCGACTCTCCTTTCTATATGTGATGTGTGAAAAATACATCTTAACATCAGTACAAGCTTTACTATCTAAGAGGGTTGAGATCATTTGTACCAATAGGAATTAAAACATACCCATACTTCCTTAAATTAAAGCATTCTAAGGCCTGTCTCACATCCTCTATTTTTGCTGGCAAGCATAACACATTTTGATATTCTTTATCTCCTCTGCAAATATTAAGTATCAGTTCCTCTAACAACTGAATCTCCAATTACAAAAATAGCTTTTCTAGCCAAATCTGAAGAATCTTCAACTTCTAATTCGGTAATTTCTGCTTTATTAATTGTTACAAAGGAATGATCTTCATCACTGTTAGTCTAATTAATCCCACTGTTTTCATTGTGTATTACATCTGCAAGCATGCAGTTCTCATCCAGCTGACTCTGTACATCCACAGCTTGAGTCATGTTGTCAACATCGATCTTTCTCCTCTTTCTTCTTACAATAACGTTCTTCAATCCATCCATATTCAATTTTGATTCTTCCTTTTAATCTGCCCCTTGCTTTTTTTTCTATCTTCTCTTTTGGAAACATGCTGCCTTTTTCTGTAGACTGTAGGTTTTCTGATAGAAAGCATGTTATCATTCCTTGTAATCTGTGTGTTGCGTAACAAAGCAGTGTCCTTTTTGGTATGTATTCTCATTACTTTACCAACATTTATTAGTTTTTTTTTCTTCCTTGTTTGTAGTATGTTTCCTCATTTCTTTCTTGCTTTATTTCCTTCTAAGCACTGAATCCTCAGATTGCTGAATACTTGTATTCAGAATTCCAAAGTTGTCAGGGGCATTCTCTTGTTTCATAGCGGTTGAGTGATCTTTATAGACAATAGACACGCCATTTCCTAAATGTGTTCTCTTTGCACTTTGTTTAACAGTATTTATCTCACCAGTCCAGTTATTAATATACATAACAACAGTTCTCCAAGCCATGCCATTTGCACAAGTGCAATCATCATCATTATGTCTGGATTTAATTCTAATAATGATAAGCAAATCATTCAAATTTTGACACAAACACAGATCAGCAATGATATCAGATGTTACCTTTAAATATACGTAGCAGTTAGTACACTGTACACAATATTTGTGCTTTAGCAAATCATTAATGACATACTCATTTAAGGAATCCATATTATATAACATTATAAAAGAAACCACAGAATTCAGAGAATTTAAATCAAATTCTGTGAGAAAAATCACACAAACAATGCTGCTTTGACCCAAGTTCTGAAAGACAAAAGCTGGAATGTCTTTACGTCACACAAGAATGCAAGCAGTAGCTTCTGCTCACTGTTGCTCACACTCACACCTCTTCTTAACAATAAAGATCAATAAATCACAAGCCACGACAGAATTGTTTAGATAAGCTCTGGATTGTCCTCCTTGGAATCTGTGCACCTTTATAAGCGACTAGGTCCCTTAGATTGCCTACAGTTTGCCTGTCTAAAACCTATCCCTTTCTGACAACAAACAGGGAAAATTAAAGGCAAAACAACAAAATGTAAATCAAAGTAAATCTTCTTGTCTACAAGCTATCCCTTCCTCCCTATAAGCAGTGAAAAACAGTGGTAAGAAATAAAATATAAATTCAAATAAAACGTCTCTTACCAGGCAGCTACACACTAAATCACAAACCAAGACAGGATTGTTTAGATAAGCTCTGGATTCAACACAGGTTCCAAATCAGGGGTAAATTTGTAATAGCCCATCCACTGGTACAAGTTACATTTGAATAAGGTTAGGGATGAGCTTTGCTTAACACTAATGGAAAGCATCTCCTGGAGAAGGAGTAATCTTTGAGATATACACCTGTCCCTCCAACATGTCCTGTTACCCTTAAATTCTATTTCCTCTCTCTAATTCTGATTTCAGAACACACAGAAACATCATACTTTTCAACTAAGTGTTTGGTCTGCTCAAGTTGCATTGGGAGGGTGGCCTAATGGTTAAGGTGTTTGCCTAACAAACACAAGGTGTAGGGTTTGAGTCTCACAAGGGATAATTGGCTAGGAGTAAACTTGATCGCAAGGGCAGTTAGCTTAGTACTAATCTATGAACCTATGAACATCTTAGGCCAGTAAAATGCATTGCATGTCCTTTCCTTACACTTAGCTTCTAATGTCACTCAGGAGCCTTATGTTGCATAGCATCATGAAACTGACAAGGACTTTTAACTATCACATTCGAACATTACAACTTGTACACAAAAAAGCTTATCATGGTATGGGATGTGCATTCTAAAGTCTTGCCTATCCAACCTTTCATGACTACATCTTGCAACAAATTGCATTTATATGTCCTTTCCTGTAAAGACTTTTGCTTCTCAGATAATTTAGGTAATTAAACAAGAATCTACAGAATTTCAAAAATATTTTCTTTCTTGTTAGTAAGGTCTACTAAGTTTATAAGCTGTATGGTGCAGTTTATCCAGTTTAATAATAGCTAGTGCAAAGGACAACACACGGCAGTAAAAAGTAAAATAAGCTATGTACAAACTTTAATGGTAAATGATTTCACACCCAAAAGCTGGTGCTTCTTCAGACCATTTGGAAAGAACACAGTATAACACTTAAATACAAAAGCTAATTATCATCAATTAAGTCATTAAACAATCAGCCTATCAGAATACGACTTATTATAGACATCATCCTATTAAAACAACTATAAAATTACTAAATAGTTAAACATGAAAATAAATCACATATATATATATAATTTAAAATTACTGTAAGGTGCTTGTTTTTAAATGTAGAACCTTACCATTTAAACCAGGAAACTTTTGGTGGTGTCTAAGGACGTTTTTTCACAATAGCATACCTCTTTTTTTTTTTTTTTTAGTTTATCCAGTTTACAAAATATGTAGATCATGCTTTTGCAAACTCCAAAACATTATTTCAGTCTGTCTGATTCTTTATGAAAATAATTTTTTAAAAACATTTTGAAGTGGTTTATCTGGCTGCACTGTAACTCATTTACCACAGACATAATCTTGGAAGATTTGACAACCAAAAACTATGACTAGGAGTTCTTTCTCCGAGAAAGCAAAATAAGTTTTGGAAGCAGTCAAAATCCTTGACTAATATATTACTGGCCAGCATTCCTCAAGTAATAGTGGTAAAAGCAGGTTTTGGTTACTATCTGCTTGACATATAACCACTTCTGAAGCACCACAGAGTTTCAGAGTAAAAACCTCAGTATCTAGACTTTTTAGTAAGTCAAAACTTCTGTCTTGTTTCTGCAACATGAACCATGCATATCATGTTCTAGTAGTGCTTTTAAAGTGGAATTTGACTGCAGTATTTGGTATGTTTGGAATTACTTTTGAAAAAAAAAGTTGTATCATAATAGGGAATCACATAGTGTTTCATTATTTTCACTATGGCATTGACTTTATCAGAGTCTAATTTGAGACTGTTAGAAGTCAAAACATGTTCCCTATACTTGAGTAGACAAACAAAGTTGATACTTACTTCTATTCAGTTTCAAGCCTTTCTGTCTCAATTTGCCCACCAACTTGATAAGTCACTCTCTTCTCTAAAGTAGCATCAGTTATATTGAGCAGTCTTTGTGGCCCTTCAATAATTTCATCAAAAAAACTTTAATTAGCACGTATCACAGTCAAATTAAGCTTCAGGTACAGTTGCAGTAGCATTTATACTCATTTGAAGTGGCCAATTAGACTTTTTAAATTAATCTGTTTTAAATTTATAGGGTATATACATGTTCAACATTTAATGTATGTCACCCATTAATTTGTTTCCCTTTGCTTATCAGTTATAGTCATAATTTCTATAAACTTCAGTACCTGTCCAATCTTGCTTCTAAGGAGTAGTGGAATTCTGCTTGGTGCATGTATAGTTGGTATTGTCTCATGTAGAAACTTAATATGGCATGGCAGACATACAAGGAATCATTGTCAGTGCGTAAAGAGAAGCCGCACTACCAGTGGTTATCTATTGATAACACTAATCACCAGGTATAACTTCTTCACATATTTTAGCAATAACCAATGAGTGGGTAAGTGTGTCTTTCGGCTTATCCCGTTAGGGGTCGCCACAGCGGAACACCGGTCCACTAATGTTTGGTAGTGGATTTTTACATGCCGAGTTACCAGCCCTGATGCACAACCTTAAACGAAGGCACATCCATTCATGCATGCCTCCACACAGAAGACGCTCTAGCTGAGAATCGAACGCCACAACGTCTTGCTGTGAGGCGACAACGCTACCACAGCACCACTACCGCCGGTCATCCTCATGATTAAACCACACAGAATATTCAATATACTTACCGACTCACCCACTCAACCAATGAGTGAGTAAGTATATTGAATATTCTGTGTGGTTTAATCATGAGGATGAAGCCCGAATGATTACACAAAGTCAACCGTGGGTAGATCTTCAATATGCCCACACCCACTAGTCAGTTATTGTTATTATACAGTAACATTATTTAAGAAAATAAGAAATTACTTACTTTCCTTAAATAATGTATTTGTATAATAGCACAGTGGTGTTCTTCCATATTGTTTTCACACTCTTTCTTTTTGTTGCTCTATTGCACGTGATTATGGGACTTAAGTTCTCATGCTTACATGGTACTTCAGTGGTTTTAGAAAGCAAGCAACAGAGAAAGGAAGATCCCCGTTGCTTTCTTTAACCTCCAGACACTTTAGAGGTATGAGAGAGACATGGAAAAAATGCAAGGAAAATCAGATACACTTCTTTAGTTTTGCAGAATATGCCTGATTTTTCCTTGTATTTTTCTGCCCTTGTACATACCTCTCAACCTCTTAGTTCTAAAAATGTTGACTAAGCCATAAATAAAGGAGGGGACTGATTGCTAAATGTTGCTCTTATAAATTTCAAAAGCTGCACTAATAATTTTTCATTGTCTGAAGGAAAGAAAGTCTGAAACTGAAATTTGTGCCATTATTTAGTGGCTTTGCGCCTCAGTGATTTGTCAGAAAACCACAAATTTTATGAAGAACGAAGTCACTAAATAATGAACATGCATTTCAGTTTCAGACTTTCTTTCCTTCGGACCAATGTCTCTGTACCATATACTAATAAAAAGTCTAGCCTCTCAATCATATTTCAGCAACCGGAATTTTTCTATTGGTATATGCTCGATTTACAAAATGCACGCTGGTTGGGCTGTCCATTCAGCATGCTTGTTTTTTAATGGCAATGAGTAGCCATTGTAAAATTCTAATTATACCATGATCCCCCCAAAACGTGCACACTGATTGGCCAGCGTGCCCGTTGTAAATCGAGTTATACTAATGGAAAAAGGTCCGTCGCCGGACTTTTTCCATTAGTATAACTCGTTTTAAACACTGTCGCTATGTTAAATGGGTTTAACATGCGAGACAGCTTTAAAATAAGCAACGGAGATCTCTGTTGCTTATTTTAAAGCTGTCTCGCCATGTTAAACCCATTTAACATAACGAGGCAGTGTTTAAAGCACGGAAAGCAAGATCTCCGTTGCTTTTAGTCTCGCTATGTTAAATGAGTTTAACATAGCGAGACAGTTTAAAATAAGCAACGGAGATGTCCGTTGCTTATTTTAACTGTCTCGCTATGTTAAACTCATTTAACATAGCGAGACACTAAAATGCAATGGAGATCTTGCTTTCTCCGTTGCTTTTGCTCACAACTCTGATGTCCTGCGCGGGGCCCCAGTACATCAGAACTGCCGCGGATGCCAGACATCTGCGGAAGGGCAGTAAACAGGCATTATACTATGCCATTATTTAAGAAAAGTAACAGTTTCTTTTCTTAAATAATGTCATGGTATAATAGCAATAACCACTTCTGGGTGGTAATGCTAAATTACCCACGGTTGGCTTTGTTTGGTCTCGGGCTTCGCCTCGGGACCAAACCACGCCAACCGTGGGTAAATTTAGCATTACCCACACCCAGGCGTGGGTTATTGCTATAATATTCTACGTCTATATTACAGAAGTGGATTTAACTATGCCAAATTCAATGAACTGGGCTTTCAGTCAAACCATCATTCAGCTCAATGGACTGTCAATCATTTCAACACCTTCATTTGCCATTC
Source organism: Protopterus annectens (assembly GCF_019279795.1). Taxonomy (NCBI): domain Eukaryota; kingdom Metazoa; phylum Chordata; order Ceratodontiformes; family Protopteridae; genus Protopterus; species Protopterus annectens. The sequence goes on from NC_056745.1 coordinate 802,439,084, forward strand.
AACGAAAATGACAAGCATCTTTCCTTTTAAATGTATATATATATATATATATATATATATATATATATATATATATATATATATAAAAATATTAATTTTGATGTTTATATATACTGATGTACATAACTTTAAAAAATAAAGAAATTTAGGAATAGTGAACTCACAGAATTTTGAGTCTATAATATTTGAAAAGGTAAAGTTAAATGCTTTCCTTTTCCTTTCATACCTTCAGACATGCTTTGAAAAGCAATATTATTAGGGAATGGGATTTTTGTAAGTTGCTGTGCTGGGTTGTGGTTAGGGGCAGGTTCAGGGTTAAGGACAGTGCTTATGAGGAAGAAATGTACAGTTCCAAAAATGGTATTCTGGGAGACCTTATTTAGAGCTATCACAATATTTCTTTGTTGATTGTCACAACCGTAAATAAAGTGTTCTAGAAGACCATAAAGACCATTTCTGGCAGACACACACACACACACACACACACACACACACACACTGTATGGAAACTGGCAAACTGGTTTCTGAAACACAGTGTCAGTTTAATGATATGTAGCATGATTTCTCAATTAGAGTGACAAAGATATATACATTTTATGTAAACAGATCTGAATGCTAAATGTGCTGTATTGGTCTTTAGGATGGGTTATTGCTATGACTATGAGAGCCTCAAATTACAAAGGGCTACCCTGTCATGGTGCTTGGAGCTGTAAAGAGCCGGTATGTAGCTAGCAATACTCAATCTGAGCAACCAATAGCTCTTAATTGTTTGCACCATGAAATAACAGTGTGTATTGCAAAGTCAAAGCAATCTATATAATGGTCTCTGGTAAATACAATATTACAGATCTGTGTACAATCTGTGTATATAAAGGCAATATAATTAAAAAATAAAACAGCAAAGGTGTAACATGTAGCAATTAAAAAGCAAATATTATTTCTTCAGCCCATATGGGATGAAGTCTGAAGAAGTGCACAAATTGCTAAAATGTTTGATGCAGTGATAAAAGGGCATAAGTACATAATCTATGTTTGAATCTCTACTACTGCTACTCACAAGTGGGACTTATCAAATATATATATCAAAAGAAGGTGTAGGTATGTAGACCATAAAATAATGTTAGTTATATGACCATAGACAGACAACTTCTTTACACGTATACTGTGCAGAATTGCTTTACCGTGAGGCATACCTCTCAACATCTTAGAGCAAAATATCTGGACAAAGGCTAAAATGAGGAGGGGACAAAGAGAGACAGATTTTAAATATTGCTCTTACAAACTTAGAAAGTTGATAGAATAATAGGTTTTGCATTAGCATGAATTTTCTGAAGGATTTGTAGTCTTAAACCCTAATGTTTGTCACTATTTAATGACTTCAATCCTCAGCTATTTGCCAAAAAAGTACAGATTTTAGGAGGAACACTCCAAAAATATGAGGCAAAAATTTGGACATTCTGCAAAAAATCTGTACTGTTGAGAGGTATGCTGAGGTGCATACAGCTGCTACCATCCATGTCTCACTAATCTGAGAAAATATACAATGCACAGATAAATGCATATCCTGCCATATGACCCTAGCAATTAGCCAGTTCAGGTCATATGTGTATAACATTATAGTGTTATTGCATGTGCTTGCCTCATTACTCACTATCACACATCTGCCTGCATTATTGCAGTGTGCAAACACATCTAGTCAGTTGTTCATGGTATTTATAGGATATTATAACAAATGATCCCTTACCATGCAAATTGTCTAGGCACCATCACTGCTTGTTATGTAGGCAGCTCCGGTACCCAGCACTATCTGTAGTAGATAATATCCAGCTGCAGCACACCAGCCATGGGCTACATCTCACAGGGGGTCCCAGATTCTGTACTGTCATCTATTTCCAGGTAATAGTCAGCTGATCTGGTGTTAGCTGTAATAACCCAGCAGCAGTAAGTAGGCTGATCTCATAATCATTTACAAACATAGGTGTACTTCCCATTATTAAATGCTGACTTCACATGTATTCCTGTATAACATTTGTTAAATAAAAATACTGAGTTAAAAACATGCACATGGTTCCTTGAATCTATGTTCCACATGTACTGGCACATCATTCTGAAATGTACAGAACTGCACCAATTCAGATCTTACATTTACATTTTCAACAAGTCATGTGCTCTGTCTGCATTCTGCATGGGATATATGAAATAATTACAGATTATACAGCAGGCCTTTGCTCACAGAAGGAAGGATAAAATGTATTATAAAAAAGAAATTAGTACATTTTTGAATTTGTTCTTTCACTGGATAACATTCAGTGGTGTTCATTCACTGGGTAACATTTAGTGGTGGACAGTCTGTGTCATAAGAGTCAGGTATGCGGACAGTTCCAGGAATCTTTTCATGATAATATCACCTTACACAGAATATCAGAACTGAAAAAAATATATGCCTTATTTAAGTCTATGATATTGAAACATTTACCTTCTACATATGAATGCCTCTGTTACAAAGATAAGGAATGACAAATTACTCAGTAACATTGAAACATTCCCATCTTTTAATGGAGTCATTTTGTTCTGTTCTTGTATCTTCAGAAAGGAATCATTGTCTTTCTATTTTACCTTTTTTACTAGAGACTCTGCAGGTCTCCAGTATATTGAAGTGCTTCAAATTTAGGATTTTTTTCAACTTTACTGCTATTTTTATGAAACTGTGATGGTTTTGTCTACATGGTTCATTTAACATTATTCTAAATCCTTTTGACTATTATATGCTCATTTAAACATATTTGGCACTGCCTGCTGCTACGTCATCTCTAACAGTCATGTTGTTTATTTACCTCTTTTGAATCTAAGTTAACTCTGTGTTATTAGTTTATGTGATACTGTTTGTTCCAATGTATTTACTCCTGTCTCAATTAACAGTTCATGTGACAGTATCTGTACTAATTTATTGTGCTTTTTGGCCCGGGTCATAGCTGAAAGATGTTCCTTGGCCAATCCACCTATAAAATAAATAAATAAATGCAGACAAAGACTGTGCAGCACAGATACATGGACCACGGTGTGACCTAACAGACGAATAGTATTTGAGTTGCATAAATGTATGTGTCAGTGATGCAACATGTAGCACACTCACCTTTAGTACATAAGGCTGACAGTTCTATTCCCATGCCAGGTAGATGGATTGCTAACACTGCAGTGCAGAAAAGGAAGGGGGATGTTGTACTCCTGAGTTTTTCATTCTTCAGATAAGATGTTAAACCAATGCCCCATCTGCCTGCATTGGCGATAGCTCAGGTGGACGTAAAAGACCCCAGGGCACTTATTAAAAAGAGGAAGTTTCCCGATGTCCTCAGCAAATTTCTCCTAGTAGTCCTACCTCAGGTCTGAAAAGAGGATACTAGCCTAATGGGACTGACCTAGTCAACAAAGGATAAATACATTTTCACACTAAATCAAAAACACAATAAACACATATGATGGCAGCATGATATTCAGATATTATGTTCAGCACCATAATGTTTGCACAATCCCCAGTGCAACAGTCTTGACACATTATTATGTCTTTCAGTATACAGTCCTTCTGCCATTAGTATATCACAACCAGCAACAAGATATGTGACTATTTCCAGTTCTGTTTTACAAAACCTACATTTGTCTGTTTCTCCCACATGTTCAATGGACTTTGTAAGCCAATGTGTACGTAGTCCACTATCTTGGGCTGCCAATATTAACCTTTCATCTTCTAGTTTAAATTTATCTCTTCTTAACCATTCCTGCATTAGATCCTGATTAACATGAGGTTGTTCCAAGATTTTCTATACTTGCAACTATATTTATGCATTTCCACATTTCTTGCCTTTACATCTGATTATTCACCTTATATTCTTTCTTTTGGTTTTTTTGGCACATTCAGTTGCTGCCTGATTTTTATCTAGTTCTGGTTTGGCATTTCTACTCGATGCTGATATGTTTCTGCTGAACTAAGCAGGTAAGTCATCTTAAACTTATTCTCCTCATGTTTCAAAACGTTCACTATGTTTGGCTCTTCTGAAGTCAGCAGATATGTATGCAGTCCCACAATTGCAGATCTATATATGTAATCAATTTTGAGGAGGCCCATAACTCCTTCATAATGGGAAATATATAATCTTGGTATGCACTGATTTTTATAAATCATTGATGAGCATTAAGCATCCTTCTTGTTTTCCTGTCCAACGTATCCAACACCTTTTGGATATTCAGAATGGATAATATGCTTATAATGTATACTCATCCATGTTGACTTTTTGAGTAAAGTACTGGAACTGCAGATTACAATATATTCATATTGCTGGTATTTGTGGTAGATCTGATCATTTTCAGAGGTATGTAATCAACTATTATATTTGTGATACTATCACATTTTTGTGCATATTACAGTGAATGCGTCTATTACAGTTAATATTTAGCCATTCCAATATATGTTTGGTATATGCCATTGTATATACATTACATTGCTTTGGTATTTCAATAACAATTTTTTTTTTTAATTCATAACATGTTTGTCTATTTTTTTTAACTATCCATGTGAATTTTTTTAAACTTACCTTGTATGTGTGTACTACATGGGGGTCATATATGGGAATTACTAGCTACATAACCTATAGTGCATGTAGTTCCTGATTTAAATCACTAAGGAAGGCATCCTCATAGTGAATGGGATACATATATGAAGATTACTCTGAGTTAAATGGATGATGGTAGTGATATAGATGGCTCCAAATTAAAACTATTTTGAGCATGGCTTCACTGCTGTTTGTATGTTGATAATAAGTAAGACTGTCACTGTGGTTTCATTTAAAAAGAAATATATATATATATATATATATATATATATATATATATATATATATATATATATATATATATATATGTGTGTGTGTGTGTGTGTGTGTGTGTGTGTAAATCTATACATCTGTTTGCAACCCGTACATTGCTTTTTGCACATATGGTGATTTCACACTACCCATATCTTATAGTTGGTTTGCCTTCTGATTGACCGTTCTGGTATGGTTGCTGCACAGTACAGAAAGCAGTATAACTTAACCAAGGTGCATAGAAGCATGGACGTTCTTTGTGAGCATATTCTTGGCATTTCTGGTGCAAAGATTATATGCAATCAGTTCTGTAGCAGTATGAAGACTCATCTGAATGCTTTCTGTGGTAATGGCTGTGCCATACAGCATTACCACCACCACCAACACAACAATGTATGGGACAGGGTTTACAGGGCAACTGAAACAATTGTAGCTGTCCACCTTTACATATACATGAGAGTATGTCCGAGTACTCCACAGAAAATGGCAACTCAATAATGTGAGTTTGGCACTTCTGGAAGATGCACCAACTTTAGCTGTCCACCCTTGCATATAACTGGAGGTGCATCACAGTGTCTCACAACAAAATGAGAAGTTCTTTATGTGGTACATATTGTGGCTGTTTACACCATCTTCACCCTTTGTGGATGTAGAGAAGTGTTTCAAGCAGTTTGATGTAGGAATTACACAGTGTAACACAGGATGATGTCATATACCATCTATGCAATGCAGCGATCTTCTGATGCTATAAATATAATCATGCATGCCTTTCTTCTCTTCAAAGCTGGTTTGTAACATCAGAGACAGGGATGGTCTGCCACATCACCTGAGCAAAAGATAGAAAAAAAAAACATTCTGTTCCATCCCAGTCAACCACATTGAGCTACCTCACAGCTTCCTAATGACAAGGGGCTATCAATGTGTGGAACACCTGCCACTCTCTACAGCAGTCCAGTCTGCCATATTCTACAATATGACATTGCTAGCTTGTGTCATGTGCAAAACATCTCTTATTTATAGACAGTTCTTCCAAAAGAAGAATGACTACATTTTTATTTGGTCAAGTCCTATTAACTGTTCTGTTTTTTTTTTTCCATTTAGAAGTTTACCCTTTTGATTTATTTATCTTCCTATGTTCCTAGGAAGTTGCATAGAGAAAACTGTCTTTATTTTATTATCTGATTGTTATCTCACAATAAGGAATAGGCCATTAATTTATTCGTCATCATTTTTCTCATCTTTTTATACAGACATTCTACAAGTGAAATATTGTTTTTATTAGTTAGCATAAGTTATTTTATACCTGTGTCTGCATTAATAAAATGGCTGTCTTACAAGAGCAAATCATTTTAAAGAGTATTATATATATTCATCTTAATTAAGCATTTCCAAGAATGAGGATTCTGTCTTTTCATTATTTATATTTTGCTGCTATGTGTTAGAAACTTTGATCTCCACTGCCATCACTATTTCTATCATTTCATTTATCAGTCTCTCCTCAGAAGATATCAGGTTTGCATTAATAATATCCACTGCTCATCCCTTCCTCTCTTGATTATATTCTAGTGGAATAGTTAAATGTTAACTGTAATGCACACATTCAATGTGACCTGCAAAAAATATGCTAATATCCCAAATGTAATACGTGATTACATAACTCTGTAAATGGTCAGACAGCACTCACTTAGCTTTTCACTTAAGTTTTTTCTTGCTTGCACTCATCCTGAAACTGACCCCTCATTAACATATTTCTGGGGTCCTTTTCTTCTTACATAGTTAGTTTTAAAGTCTTTTATAGGTCTTTCTTCTATGATTAGTCTTTTCCAATCCATACGCTTTATCATAACACTTGTAATTCTCATAGTCTCCATTATATAATTAATGTTTTTATTGATAAGTCTTTCCCTGTGCAAGTCATTGTCTGAGTTAGATTTATCAATTAACTCAGTTATCAGCAGCCTCTACAGCAGAATCCTGTCTCCAGTAATTGTGTATACATGAGAGTCTACTTTGCTTCGTTGAAACTCATTTCACTGAATTTCATTTCACCCCAACAACTTCGCTGAAACCTCAATTACTGAAAACTCATTTCACTGAATCTCATTTCACTGAACTGCAGTTAGTATATATGGCACTGTGCAGAGTATTATAAGGCAAGTAAAAGGTATATGCCCTTTTCCCCACTGTAGTGAGATCCTGGAGTTAGTATATATAGTTAGGGGGGTGTGGGGGGCATAGCTCCCACTTAGTTTGAGTCCATATTGTCTTCTGGAGAGAGTTAGTCATTGGTGTAACAACTATGCATGTCTATTGTTTAAAATGTATTGTTTTGAAGTTTTTGGTAAAACAGAATGTAAAACAACCTTCTCACACCCCCCTAATGATATATACTAACTCCAGGATCACACTACATTGGGGAAAAGGACATATGCCTTTTACTTGCCTTACAGTACTCTACACAGTGCCATATATACTAAGTTCAGTTCAGTGAAATGAAATTCAGTGAAATGAGATTCAACAAAACTAAGTAGACCCATGCATAGTCGTCACCAGCCTGCCTAATATGTTTTTCCATCTACTTCTACCTTTCCGCATTTCTCACATTAAATTTTGTTTATCTGTTTACGTGTTGGATGACATCGAAATTTTCAAAAAAAATCCCTTTTGACCCAGGTCTCAGAAAATAAATATTAAAACATGCTATTCCCTGTTATTGGTTGTAGTCATACAAAGAAGAATTAATTCTCCCCTCTTAGATCCTTAAATCCTTTAACAGGGCTACAGTTAGAAAACAGTGTCTAATGTAGCTAGATGACAGTCAGGGCAATGGCTTCTACTTTGGCAGAATTCCCCATTTGAGCAACATGGTTAACAGATGGGAACAGACCACACAATGCTTGAAGGCTTTTCTCAGGCAAGGCTCTTCTTCTTTTTCTTATGTATGTTAGCTAGGTCTGGAAGGAGTTGTGGGGCTAAAGGGCAGAGGGCCTGCTTACTCTTCAGCAGTAGGTGGTGCAGCGGTTAGCATTGTTGCCTTACAGCAAGAGGTTCTCCCGTTCGATTCTCGGCTGGAACGCCTTCTGTGTGGATTCTGCATGTCTTCCCCACGGTCGAGTGATGTTTAAAGACATGCAGGTAGGTGTGTGTGTTAATGGGTGTGCCTTCTTTGAAGGTTGAGCATCGGGCTGGCAACTCGTCACCGTAAAAATCCACTGCCAGTTATTAGTGGACTGGAGTTCCGCTGTGGCGACCCCTAACTGGGAAAAGCCGAAAGACATTAGTTTAGTATACCCACCAGGGTCTTAGAGGCTGGCCAAGACAAACCTCCCCATCAAAAGGCAAATGACAGAAATCTTCCTTAATAGAGAAAATTCATACTACACAAATACCTGCTTGATCCTGCAATTCTAACCTTGCCATTAGCATCAAGAGTGGACTTTCATATGGCCTGCTTTAGTTATGGTAGTGCTAATGGTAACATAAAGGCTGCAAACTCAAACAAGTATTAATGACAATTTGCTTGAGATGAGACTATGGAAGTGATAGGAGTGCTTGGTCCTCTAGACTGAATTGTAATCTGAACAAGTGAGACAAATATTTGAGGGAAGTGACAACATGGCAGATTAGAATACTTTTTTTGCAGAGGTTCCGTTTCTGCTTTACTGGTTGTTCCAGCTTGTGTCATTTTCTGGTTTGCTGACTCATTTTTGTGCGAGATTAGAATACTGCCTTATCCACTATATCCAGAGATTTAGACTCTTTATCTAATGGCATGATGGCAAAATATTGTAATCTCCTAGTCTTCTGCTGGACCTACAAGCTCACATTAGGAGTTACCAAAAAGATGTCCAGTCAGGATCCTGCTTTGTTCATCTTGGAGCTTATAAAGAGCACTTGCTTTCTTGGAAAGCATTTGAATATTGTCTGCATACATTCAGGCTGCATATATAACATACATAGTGAAGATAATCCAAGAGCCCTCCTTTAACTTCCCTAGATAATCATTTAAATATTTATGTGAGGTTGGAATGGGAGTATAATTAAGGATATCAAGACTTTCAAAAATTCTCCAAAGTGTGGATAGGAAGATGTAGGGAGAAATGCTGGCACTTTCCTGTTGCAACAGAAAGCATCCCTTAAGTCCTCAACTTCTTTACAAGAAGAAGAAGATTGAGAATATCCTGTCTCCTAAATCTCAAACATAGGCAGTCTTGTATATGGTCAGGGTACATGGAGTTGACCATGTGATGGTTGTGCACTGTAAGTTGGGTGACAAAGATCTGATATTTTAAGGTGCACTTGCTGGAGTCAGCATGAGGATAGGAGAGGCTAGCAGTGAGCCTGCTGCTGTTATCAAGGCATGTTCCATAAGGCATGGTACCTCGTGAGAACTGGTCCTACCAGGCTTCAAGCATTTGTTTGAAGTGGTAGGCCTAAATTAGGAAACCTAGCAGAGGGATATCAGTGAGTCCATTTTCAGGCTGGGACATGAGATCATGTTGGGCCCACAAGGAGATTCAAGGAGAAATGTATTCAGAGCTGATTATGGCAATGACCACTGACCTATGACTGACCAGGTAGCTTAAGGACTGCCCCTTGGGAAGAGGCCAGTCATGAGTGTAGTCCAGCTGATCAAAAGGAGAATAGCACTTTCTCAGTCTAGAGGGCATCATCACTGTGGGAACTAGGGAATGTTTCCCCTATGCTGCTTACTGCCTGCTGAAGCCCTTAATAGCTGATTAACAGTTCTTCATGCACAATGATCAGATGGCCTTTGCTATAATAGACCTACTTCTGGAGGGCTTAGTTGATGCTTATTCCCTATTTCTATGGCCTTCTGATGGTGCTCGGTCAGAGATATGGGAGGACCATCCTGTTGACTCCCGAGGAACTTTCAGGCTTTAGCAGCATCTGGGTATCAAGGTAGGGCAGAGGCCAAGTGTTTCTTCCTCTGATGTCTATGGGAGGTTGGATTGACTCACTGGAACTTATGGCAGTGTTTCACTTCATGGCACTCTCTGATGCTGGTGTAGCTCTTGGCTTTTTACTTGGTAGCCACATCACCTCTGAGAATGTGTCACTGCTTTAGTCATGATAGGAGAACTCTTAATTGATATAAATCCGGATCACAATCCAAACTGTGCAACCAACAAATTATAACAGATGGGGTCAGAGTACAGGCTTATTCTCCTAGTGCAATGCTTGATCTGACAGAGTACAGGTCACACACACCCAGAGTGCTCTAGCAAAGGCCACACACACCCAGAGTGCTCTAACATAGGCCACACACACCAAGAGTACTCTAACATAGGTCATGCATATCACTGAGATTAAAGCTTCAGAGAAAAAACAATCCAGTTGGAATAGAAGAGGAGGACCCTAATTAAGGTCATCCAGGAAGGCCTTTGATGTTAAAACTGAATTTCCATGATAGGAACTGGAGAGCTTAGGAAGAATGATACACGGGAACAAAACACTTTTTCGCTTTTGTCTACATGCACAATGTCTTAATATTTGTTTAATATATTTTATACACATGTACCACTCATAGCAAAGCACAGTCGATAAAAAGAGACCAGACATTATATTAATTTTAGAGTAGATGGTTCCCTGAAAACAGAAAGAATCTGTATATTATACTGTACAGAGTTTCATACCCTACATTTAGCATTATGGCTTTTCCTTGAACTCCTGACTCACTGAATGATGTGCCTGTCCTCATATGATATTTACAGCATACATCTTGCAGCTGTAGTTCATAATGGAAAAATAACTTTTAGTGCAACATTAGCCTGCTTCCGGTCACCAGTTTGTATTCATTCAACACTTTACAGAGAATTCAATTTAGTGTATATTTAGATGTAACACATTATGGGTATTAAAGGCAAATCTCTTCAGGGGAATTTAGATTCTGCATTAAAATATCTAGGTTATACACAGCAGTTGCATGAATTGTATAACCTTTCAACAGTCCCTGGAATTTATATATATCTATATATATATATATATATATATATATATATATATATATATATATATATATATATCTATATATATATATATATATATATATATATATATATATATATAATAAGCTATAGCTATATATTGGGCTTGTGCATTTAGTAGTATATACTACATAGACAAGAATAATAGTTCTACAGTGAACCCACCGGTTTTCTAACCACTGTACCTGTACTCCTTTGTTATATCTGCTTTATTAGACAATTACATTTCTAATGTTGTGAATCAAAGCCTGTGTGCACCCACTGTTTTATCACTTCTCCCACACATCAACTGTGCCACAGAGATTATATATAAAATCATTTATAGCTACATTTGTAAGCTGAAATCAGAAGCCAGGCAGAGCTATGACTTCCTGCATTCAGTAATGTCACTGGATATTGATATGCCTCAGCGGATTCACAGTTTCCTGAAGGGTGTGGACATGAGCCCACCATGGTGCATGCAGTGTTCAGTATATCATACCTCTGGCAGTTTGAAGCCCACAGCTAATTACAACAGCACTCATCATATCACCAGTGTTCTTCTGGGCTTGTTTTTTGTAGCTTTAATACAAAATATAACTATCTGCAGTATGGATGCTTAGGTTGCTGTTAGAAGGCATAAGTGGAAATTTTGGCATGTTAATTGATGATCAGGACTGTAATACCAGCATACACTTATCAAGTAATTATTAACAAGCACGTAGATTAGGTACTGTGGTTTTGACAGTCTTGCAGACCTTTCTATCACAGGAAAATTCCAGTTCAAGGCAAACTACACTCAGACTGCATCTTAATATTTGTTTACATTCTGCATTAAAACATTTAGGATATAACACAAAAAACTGTACCAAAATGAAGACCAGTCGAGGTTGCAGGATGTCTCAATGTGTATAAGAAAATGAATCCAATCCACAGAACACTTTTTATTAGCGGAACAATCAAAAGCTGGTAAGCGCTTTCATTCCAAAAATACAGAACTTCATGAGACAAATCACACTTCAAACCACCCATATTTAAACTAAATTAAGATAATCACATGAGTAAAAAACATTACATAGCCACACCTCCTTAAAGTTATAGTAAAATATATACTAAAAAAATAATATATATATATATATATATATATATATATATATATATATATATATATACACACATAAATATTATTAGTATAAAAGATATAATATAAAAAATGGTACACAATTGTAACCAGCATATAATGACAATAAGAAAAATGTAAAATGTTTTTTCATTACGGATTTGGAACAATACGCCTCCATATGAAAGATATACGTATATGTATTAATATAAATATAGGTATAAATATAAATATAAATAAGTGCTCACCTATCACTACAAACCATTATTCATTTCAGGGGTATGCATTCTTATAAAAAAAAAATGTAAAATATTAAATAATAAATATAAAAGAATTATCTCATTAAAGCTTTTAATCTTAACAGGGAACTGATAGAAATATTCTCATTCAGTCCCGGCCAGTTGCCAGCATCCAAAACCAGCTGCCAGTACAGTTCCCTTTTCACCAACAAAATAGACCAGGCACCTCCTCTTATTTCAGTGGGGATGTGATCAATAACAAAAAATTGGAATGAATGCCCCCCATTCTCCATCAAGTGCTTGTTCAGAGCATTGTTTTTTTTTTTTATTTCGTACAAATGCTCATAAACACAATTCCTCAATTTCCTATCTGTTTTGCCAATATAGTAACACCCACATTGTTCACATAAAGCATAATATATTACCCTTTCAGTATTACAATTGTATTTCCTTTTTAATCTACAGGTAGTATTATTTATTTTAAATTCATGTCCTTCCTTTATATATTTACAGAAATGACACATGCCATACTTGTTCATATAACCATCATTATTTTTCATAGAACTCGGTTTCTTTTCAAAACAACTCTTCAGATTCCTACCTCTTCTATATATTATTGTGGGCCTTGTATCCACATGTTGTCTTAGGTTCCTATTCTGTCTAAGTATGGTCCAATTTTTCTCTAAAATGTTTTTTAATTCAAGGCTGTCTATGGTAAAAACTGCTATAAAGGATGTGTTATAATTTCTGCTCACATCATCATGATTGCCAGTAGTACCACTAATGGTGGTGACCTGGTGTATTTGGGATTCACTTAAAAGTGGTATATAGAAATTCCTTTCCCTCTTGTTAACCACTTCCAGTATAATTTCAGTAACAAATTTCACGGGATAGCCTCTTTTTACAAACATATTCTTTAAAACTTCACATTCAGTTAAAAAATCATCCAAATCGGATACCATACATGCAGCATGGACAAGTTGACCCTTGACTATGGCTTTTTTCTGTTTGTATGGGTGTGTACTGCTATAATGTAATAAGGAATTTGAATAAGTCTCTTTTCTGTAAATTCTAGAGGTAAATATTCCATTATTATAATGTTTGGTTATCAAAATATCCAAGTATGATATCCTACGTAAGTCAAAAATGTGGGTAAGCCTTAGAAAATGTGTTGTAGAATTAATATAGGACATAAATTCATTAATCTTTTCAGAAGGTCCATCCCACAGGACAAACATATCATCCAAAAACTGACAATAATATTTTATATAAGGGTAAAATTCAGAATTTATGTCCTATATTAATTCTACAACACATTTTCTAAGGTTTACCCACAATTTTGACTTACATAGGATATCATACTTGGATATTTTGATAACCAAAGATTATAATAATGGAATATTTACCTCTAGAATTTACAGAAAAAAGACTTACTCAAATTCCTTATTACATTATAGCAGTACACACCCATACAAACAGAAAAAAGCCATAGTCAAGGGTCAACTTGTCCATGCTGCACATATGGTATCCGATTTGGATGATGTTTTAACTGAATGTGAAGTTTTAAATAATATGTTTGTAAAAAGAGGCTATCCCATGAAATTTGTTACTGAAATTATACTGGAAGTGGTTAACAAGAGGGAAAGGAATTTCTATATACCACTTTTAAGCGAATCCCAAATACACCAGGTCAGCACCATTAGTGGTACTACTGGCAATCATGATGATGTGAGCAGAAATTATAACACATCCTTTATAACAGTTTTTACCATAGACAGCCTTGAATTAAAAAACATTTTAGAGAAAAATTGGACCATACTTAGGCAGGATAGGAACCTAAGACAACATGTGGATACAAGGCCCACAATAATATATAGAAGAGGTAGGAATGTGAAGAGTTGTTTTGAAAAGAAACTGAGTTCTATGAAAAATAATGATGGTTATACGAACAAGTGTGGCATGTGTCATTTCTGTAAATATATAAAGGAAGGTCATTAATTTAAAATAAATAATGCTACATTTAGACTAAAAGGGAAATACAATTGTAATACTGAAAGGGTAATATATTGTGCTTTATGTGAACAATGTGGGTGCTACTATATTGGCAAAACAGATAAGAAATTGAGGAATCGTGTTTATAAGCATTTGTATGAAATAAAAAGAAAAAAAGAAACCAATGCTCTGAGCAAGCATTTGATGGAGAATGGAGGGCATTCATTCCAATTTTTTGTTATTGATCACATCCCCACTGAAATAAGAGGAGGTGCCTGGTCTATTTTGTTGGAGAAAAGGGAACTGTACTGGCAGTTGTTTTTGGATGCTGGCAACTGGCCGGGACTGAATGAGAATATTTCTATCAGTTCCCTGTTAAGATTAAAAGCTTTAATGAGATAATTCTTTTATATTTAATATTTAAAAAAAAATAATGATAATGTATACCCCTGAAATGAATAATGGTTTGTAGTGATAGGTGTGCACTTATTTATATTTATATTTATACCTATATTTATATTAATACATATATGTATATCTTTCATATGGAGGCGTATTGTTCCAAATCCGTAATGAAAAACATTTTTCATTTTTCTTATTGTCATTATATGCTGGTTACAGTTTTGTACCATGTTTTATACTATATCTTTTATACTACTAATATTTATGAATATATATATATTTTTTAGTATATATTTTACTATAACTTTAGGGAGGTGTGGCTATGTAATGTGTTTTTACTCATGTGATTATCTTAATTTAGTTTAAATATGGGTGGTTTGAAGTGTGATTTGTCTCATGAAGTTCTGTATTTTTGGAACGAAAGCGCTTACCAACTTTTGATTGTTCTGCTAATAAAAATTTTTCTGTGGATTGGATTCATTTCCTTATACACATTGAGACATCCTGCAACCTCGACTGGTCTTCATTTTGGTACATCTAGGATATATGCAGAAGTTATGTGAATTGTATAAACTTTCAGCAGTCCTTGGAATGTATATACATAGTAAGCTATAGCTCTACGGCTTGTGCATTTAATAGCTATGTAGCTGTCATTTGAGCAAGTCATTAGCACTAATTCTAAGGGCTACCTACTCTCCTGTCATAGGTAATTATGTCAATCCATGGAAGAAATAAACCACAACAAACATCTTCCTTGTATTAGGATCCTTAATGCAATTATCTGTCCTAGCACTTTAACACTCAGTCCAAGAGTCACAAAAATTCAACCTGCTTTACGTTCAAGATAAATGTGCTGAAAATGTCTGAATTCATATGCTTACTAATGATGTAGTCAATTATTGTTATGAAAAATATTCATTTGTTCATTCATGCTCTGGTAACTGATTTATTCCATTCAGTGTTGAGGAGGGATCATAGTCTATCCTAAAACTCATGGGGCATAAGATAGAGAACTAATCCTGTTCAAAATGTCAGTTCATTTTGGGATTTGCACAATATGTCTCTTTCTTTCACACACACACACACACACACACACACACACACACACACACACACACACACACGTGCATCCACACACACACAAACACACACATATACACATTCCATCAAACTATACATATACTTATAAACAAGTGAGAAGACCAAGTTCACTTAATGGCATGCATTTTTGAACATGTGAGGAAACAAGACCATATGGCAAAACCCAAACAGGCACATGGAGGATATACAGACTCCACACATAATGCAAAATAACGTTTTACTATATCACTATTAAAATTTAAACTTCTTTCATTCTAGTCCTATAGATCATTAACAGTTCCAAGGATATCACAGGAATGAATCAACGAATCAACTCATCAATGAATATCATCCATTTGTTCATTTTATAGTAGCCATTTTTAATAATCGTTTTCAGGGCCATAAACAAATTACTTCATTTTGAAACTCATTAAAGATAATTTAGGCTTACATTTTGTACATAAAGTAATCTTGTAAATAGACTACACTTGTCAAATTTTTAACTCAAAGCAGATTATTACTGCATAAATGACTGAAATATTCATATAATTTAGCATTCAATCAATCAAAACTTTATTTTCTGAGGAACCCTACAAGGACTCATTAAAAACACAGGGTGTCTAAGTAATATAAAACATAAATCCAAGCATTCCATGTAATGAAACAATATTAAAACAACAGATAAAGTCTAGTAACTGAAATGAAGTAAAAATGCGTATTCAGTACAATTAAACTGTCAAAAAGTATTTTAACTTTATTTAATGAAAGTCTCCAAAAACTGATAACCCTATAAGCAAGAATGAAAACTACATAAAGGGGTTATGAACTACCTTAAATAAGACAGTGAAACCACAAACAGCATTTCCTGCACTTTTATTTTATTTCCTTTTACACTTAATTTTTCATTTTGTGGAGAAACTAAACTTTTAAGTTTAGAAAAGTACAAATATTAACAATACTTTACATATGTATTAAGTTTGCCTTAAATGATCAGATTTTGTTTACTGAAATAAAATCTCTGTGAACTGCCCTACATGGAAAAAGTATCAAGTGTCAGAGATTTTGAATGATGCAGGAGATGCCTGCCTGTTTAGCCAGCCAGTATGCGCACTCAGAATTGGCACACACTGCATGCAGTTATCCTAACTAACCCAGATTTTATGCTCCCTCCCACTGTTTGCTGTTGCTGTACTTACGTAGCTAAACTTTTAGCAATTTAGAAAATACTTATCACATGATGTGCTGTATGGAGTCACATCACAGTGGTGCAGATTCCCTGGTGTGCAATGTTTACCATTCAGCCCTCTGCTTCTCTCCCCCAGCAAGAAACTTCCAACCTGCCACTGTTACTCCTGCATATCTTCACACCCGGCAGCAGGCTACCTATGGTATGCGATAAGCTACCAGAATACAAATAAAAAGTTGTCTTGTCTCTTTTATTTACTCCCTGTTGGTCATCAGGGCCTGCAGAGGATAGAAAGGCAGATGGCATTCAGGTAGTAGCCTGCTGCTACAAAACTCAGAAGCTAGTAGTGAAAACCTCAGCGTTAACTATGTACTTAGCTTCACATTCATGAAGCTGAAGTGACATAGCAGGTTCAAGTCCAGGTTTACTAATTAATCTCTAAGTGATGAAAATACAAGATTCATACAAGATTGATTAAGAACGTCTAATAAATTAAAGTACCCACTTGCTGAAAAGTGAAAATGCTGTTAACACTTACTACTTGATGAAAATAATATGAAATAATAAACTGCAACAACACAATGAAATATAACCAAAATATAATAAAATTATTAAACATAACTGTCTTTTTGATTTTATATTAATTATTAATTCATGTTTGCTACTTTGCTTAATGATAATTGTCTCTGTCTCTGACTTTTGGCCTAGTTCATGACAGAACAAGGTCTGCAGACCAGCTTACCTACCCAGTTTATGAATCTATATGTATTTCTATATCTATATGATAGTTATATTTATATCTACATTTATATCAATATCTATATCTATATCTATATATATATATATATATATATATATATATATATGTGTATATGTCTGCGTGTGTGTGTGTGTGTGTGTGTGTGTGTGTGTGTGTGTGTGTGTGTGTGTGTGTGTGTGTGTGTGTGTGTGTGTGTGTGTGTGTGTGTGTGTGTGTGTGTGTGTGTGCCCCCAAAAAAATGTCCTCCCATATTAGCACCTGTAACAGACAGCTCAGGATCCCCTGAAGAAAAAAAGCTTTTATTTAACAAAAAACTGAGAATAAACAAGGTTTTGCAGTAAAGCTTCCTCAAGTATTACAAAATGAAAGGAAATATTTTTTTTTATTTTATTTGTCCTTTGTTTTATTCAGTCCCACTAAGCTAAGTAGCCTCTTTTCAGGTGAGATCAGAAGTGATATTTATACTGCTGCAGAAAATGTGGACAGTTCATTGGGGATCTTTCCATTCTCATTGGAGCTACTGGATGGCACTGGAGTTCCTACGGCACCAAGGAAGAGGCCTAAAGGTAGTAGCTGCACGGAACAGGAGAGAAAAGTTATGGAGATTTTAAAGCTGAAAAATGATAATTTGGTGAAAAATGTGTTTGATATAGTGTATCAGAATGCAAATAAAGATTCCTGTGTGGTGGATGATACACCTGAGCAGCATTTAACTGTCTGAATGGAAAACGAAGTAAGCAAGTCTGTTGGAGTGGTGCAGATAACAGAACTGGAGTCAGGAGGGTATGCAGATAGTGTCCCATTGAAAATAATCAAGCAGGGTGATCCAGGAGACAGTTCATTTGTTTTGTGGGATCAGATAGCAGAGCATATTTTTTCAGAATTGCTGAGGGTGGTAATGCGGAGCAGGGACCAAGTGATGTGACAGCAAAGAATGCAGCACTTAGAACATATGCTGCAGTGATAGAAAGTTAAAGGGGAAAACAGCAAAAAAATGAGAAAGAGTCTGATTTTGTGGCAGCAGCGAATGTGGTAGTTAAAACATATGCAGCAATAATGACAGGCCAAAAAAGGAGATTAGAAACAAACAGTGAGTAAAACTGTTTTTAAAAAAGAAGAGAAGTCCAACTGCAAGGATAAGAACACAAATGACACCGTTATAGGCAGATATAATGTATGGGACTGTATGGTAATTGTTCTGGGTTTTTAAAGCTGAAGAAATTCAGTCTTTTAATCATATAGACAGAGAGACTTTTTGTGACATTTGAAGCATATAGGCTGATTATTTATTTATTTATTTTATTTATATTTTACATTTGTTTACCAGGAAATCCGACTGGATGCAGGTCCTTTTTCAGTGAAGGCCCATGGAGAAAAACTCCTCATTTACTTAATAAATCATAGAGCAATGTATAATTACAATTTAACAGAAAAGGTGAAACAAAACTTCACACTAAAGGTCCAGACCCACAAATTCAAAAATCTAAAGCAACAAGAACGTCCGGACCACCACGCTGATGATAAAATCAAAATTTAGTAAAATAACATAAATAAAGTAACAAGATAAGTGCTTTCAGGTTATAAAACCCTTCTTCAGATAGCATATACAACATATAAAACAGAATTTAAAATACACACCGTCCAATCAGAACTCAATGCTGACCCCTCCTCCTCTTTAGGGCGGGTTTGATGGGAATGACACCATTCATACCCAGGAATCTATCTGCAGCTAGTTCAATAATGCACTTAGTTTCATTGTTCAGGTCCCCCCCTCTTCTGGACATTTTAATGATCTGTATGATCATAAAGTTAAAAGAATGATCCATATTTTGTTTCACATGTTGAAACAGGGTTTAAACAGAGCAGTAAGGATAGAACACACATAGCAAAACCCTGATTTTCTGACAATGCTGTAAGAAATAATACACAGATGAGCACTGCACGGGAACAACCACTTTGAGTAACTTTGAGTTATAGTAATAATGTAGGAGGTATATGTGGCATCATATGACAGAACTGGAAGATTTTGTTAACAGATGCCAAACTAGGGAAAGTGGTAACTGAGTACCCCCTTTTCTGTTTTAAACGCTGTAAAAACTTGAAGGATTTGTTATGTAATGACCAACACAGGGACATGCAACTCCCAATGGGGCGACAAGGTACTTTACCATGTAGACATTGTAAAGCTTGCCATTATATTAGAGGTGATAATGTGTTTACTCACCCAGTGGCAGGTAGGAAATATTCCTTGAATGAATATGCAGACTGCCACACCAGGAACATTATTTACTTAGCCCAGTGCAGGATATGTTGTTCATTCTATATTGGAAAGACAAACTGTAAATTAAAAGACAGGATACTACAACATATGTCAGCTATAAGGACAGGCAATGTTCACAATGCCCTATTTCAACAAGTGAAACAAAATATGGATCGTTCTTTTAACTTTCTGGTGATACAGATCATTAAAATGTCCAGAAGAGGGGAAGACCTGACCAATGAAACTGAATACAATGAAACTAGGTGGATTACTGAACTAGCTGCAGATAGATTCCCAAGTATGAATGATGTCATTTTCATCAAACCTGCCCTAAAGAGGAGGAGGGTTCAGCACTGAGTTCTGATTGGACATTGTGTATTTTAAATTCTGTTTTATATGTTGTATATGATGTCTGAAGAAGAGTTTTATAACCTGAACAAGCTTACCGTGTTACTTTATTTATATTATTTTATTAAATTTTTATTTTATTATCAACATGGTGGTCTGGACATTCTTGTTGCTTTACATAATTATAATTTGACACGATACAGAAGTAATTCAAAAGAATAGCAAGTAATACAAAAATAATAGCAAGTACTACAAAATAATACAAGAGAGTACAATTTCTAATACAAGAAGAGTGAAAGATTGTAATTACATGAAGATGTAGTAGTAAACTTGCAGTCAGCATATCATGGATAACATTTCATATATTGGAAAATAACTGTGAAGTTATAATAATTCTATACTATGACGTAAGCAGGCAGTGTAAACAGAGACAGTATGTAAAACACAGTTGGAGATCAGGAGAATGAATAAATGATTGCACAGGAGAGATGGTTGTGCCCTTAAAAAATACAGTAGCCAGTTCAGTTTTAGAGGCCTGGTGAAGACATTCAAGAGGGGTTGTTAGCTACTGAGGAAAGGGAATTGGGCTATACTGTAGGTTTATAGGGACAGAGCCAGGAATTTGAAAGATGTGTTTTTAGTTGCATTTTGAATTGTAGGCTAGAGCAGTTGGAAATAAGATAGCATGGGAGGTTATTCCATAATTTGGAAATGTAGTATGAAAATAATGATTCACCAGCTGTGCTGTTAGCTTTGGAGACATGTAGGAGGGATTTGTTGGAAGATCAGAGCTGTCTAGAGGAGTTGTATGGCTGTAAGAGGATATGGAGAGCAGAAGTTTTATCTGGGTGATGGAGGATTTTGTGAGTGAAGGTAAGTTGATTAAAGTGCAGTAATTGCAGAAGTTCAAGCCAGTTTAGTTGTCTAATTGATGTGCAGTGATGGGATCTATAGGAAGCACCAGTTGCAAATTTGGCTATCTTATTGTAGCAAGATTCATTTTGTGAGTCGGTTTTATGGAGGTTGGTTAGTACTGGGAAGCATATAAGAGAGTAGATTGGAGGTGCATTCCATCAATAGTGGATTTAGAATTCTTGATTATGAATTTATTGTTCCTATACAGGAGACTGAGTTTCTTGTGGACTTTTCTAATGTTTTGGGCAATATGTATATCAAACTTCAAATTGTTCCCTGGGATTCAATAAACCTCTGTGCAAGAATAAGTCTATTCTTGCACAGAGTGGATCATGCCCATGCAGCACAGCAGCGCGCCTTGCATATTCATGAAGGCATGCTGCTGTATAACCTACAAGGACATGATGCATGAACGAGTGCAGGGGGTGTGTCCAAGCAGTGCTTGTACAGTCAGCACACCCCCTGCACTCAGGAAGTGCCATATGGCACTTTGTACACAAAAACAGTGCCCGTGGACACTGTTGCATACCTCTCAACTGTACAGATTTTCACAGAATGCAGCTGTTTGCCTCCTATGTTTGGTGTGTTCCTCCTAAAATCTATACTTGTCTAGCAAAGAGCTGAGAATGGAAGTCATTAAATAATGACAAACATTTGAGTCTAAGACTAAACATCCTTCAAAAAATTCATGCTAATGCAACACCTATTATTCTATTGACTGTCTCTCTAAGTTTGTAAGAGCAATATTTAAAAATCTGTCCCTCTTTTTTCCCCCATCATGTTAGGTGTTTTCCAGATTTTATGCTCTAAGAGTGTCTGCAGACCCTGTTGCATACCTCTCAATTGTACAGATTTTTGCAGAATGCAGATTTTTGCCGCATATGTTAGGTGTGTTCCTCCTAAAATCTGTATTTGTCTGGCAAACAGCAGAGGATGGAAGTCATAAAATAATGACAATCATTTGAGTCTAAGACCCCACAATCTTCATAGCAGTCATGGCTAATGCAAACCTATTATTCTATCAACTTTTTAAGTTTGTAAGAGCAATATTTAAAATCTGTCCCTCTTTGTCCCCCCATAATGTTAGGCTTTGTCCAGATTTTATGCTGTAAGATGTTGACAGATATGACTGTTAGCTATGTGCATATCCCTAAACTAAGATGAATAAAACAATTTTTTTCCCATCCCCAATAATGTTTAAGCATAAATGAGCGGGTGTGCACGTGGTGCAGCTGTGTTCAGCAAATCTTAAACATCCAAAGGAGCTGAATAGAAATATACAGCCAAAATACCCAAAGTGAGATAATGTAGTGGTTACAGCTTTCACTTAGCATGCAGTCATTCATGGTTTGAGCCCCAATGCAGTCCATTCATTTTTATATGTGAAAGCAGCACTAAAATATATTTTTTATAACTAGATAGTAAATAACATATATTTGTTAACCAGGGTAGTGTAGCAGGTCCAAATGTGAGGTGTCCATGTAGTACAGATGTGAAACCCCCATATAAACACAAGTGCCGCATACAGTATAGCCACACAAGAATATAAAATTAATGAAAGCACATAGGGGGATGTTATGGAAGGTAAACATATATATCATAACATGTCATTGATATGGAATAAACCCCACAATCCTGATAGTCCATAAAACGAAAGCTAAACAATGCTAAATTTTGCTCAGCTATGCTAAGCTGGTGTAAGCATTGCTTAAATCAAAATGCTTAGCAATAATTACCATAGCTAAGTGGATTTGCTCACTGGTAAGCAGTGCTTATGATCTACCCCTTTAAGCAATGGTTACCTTAGCTAAGCAGGTTTGCTCGTCACTTAGCTTAGCTCAGCATATTCAAAATTGGCCAATTATAGCAAAGGGCAGGAAATCAGCCCTATATAAACCCCGCAGTCTTGAATACAGCCCATAGCTATTTGTAGCTCATCACTGCAGGCACTATGGATGGAGTTGGTGAAGGATTGTGCTTTCAGGTGCAGCACTGGGGCATTCAGGAGTCCAGGGTCATGGTTGGACTCCTAGTAAAAGACCATGAGGGAAGACTGCTGCAGGGCCAGTACCAGGGCTCCCAATACAAAGTGGAGGCCTGGGACCATCTTGCACATGATCTCACCAGTGCCACTGGCATCCCCCAGACTAGTGAGCAGGTCTGGCATCATTTCACTGACCTGAAGCTTAGGAAGAGGGAGCTCTTGGACCAGTGGTTCCAAGATTCTCAGGCAGGGAATGTCCCAGATGTGTGTAAGTATCAGTATCAATTAGTGTTTGCCAAAGTCCAGCCTGTGTATATGATGGATAGCTATCCATAAATGTTTATCTATCTCCTGTCAACTGCAGATGACAGGACCATGAACATGGATGCCCTCACTGCTAAGGCTGCGTCGTGAGCCTGGTGAGTGCAAATCTAGCTTGTGATATTCAGGGCAAATAAATAGAAAGGAGTAGAATGTCACCTGTCAGTATTTAAAAATGTGTATTGTTTGTACTGAATAAACGATACATTAGCAGAGTAATAGTGATGTACAGGGTATATATCAATAAAAGTGTCAGTATCTGTCAATAAAACTCAAAACCCCAGACTGGTTGTGTTTATTTCGGCATGTGGTGGTATGAATCTAAATGTGTACAGGTTTTGCACAGCAACTATAGTTCTGAAAGAATTAAATAATTGAGGCTCATCTGACAAAGACTGTGGAGTTGTAAAACAGGAGATTAACTATATGAAATATGCCATGCACCAAGATCTGATACCTAAATAGTAATGTTGTGTTAACCAGTGTTTCCCAGACTGTACTATGTCAAAGTATGAATACACAGTATAAGAACTATCTGCCATACATGAATGCCAGAATTACAAGGTCAGATTGTACAACCATGGATGTATTAGGCAGAAAATGGTCAAACAAGAGACCGTAGTTTCTCAATAGCTCATTCTGATGAAACACAAACTTGTATTTTTTTGCACAAACAAGCACAGTTTAAATCACGGATGTGGTAGTAAGCTCTATACATAATTTCACCCAGGAATATGTGTAGGAACAGTCGGGTAGTGTTAACAGAAATTTCCTCCACAGGTCTGCCAGGTAAGAAAAGGTATATCTTAGCTGTAAGAAGGCCATACTTATACACTGTGTACAACACCCACTGTCCAAACCCAAGTCTGCAAATGACAGCAAGATAAGTACATACACCAAGTAGTTTCCTCCGATAAATGTCCTTCAAGTGTCATGTTGTCATGGCTAGTGGTCACTGCCACCAACTCCCAGGTTGACCAATAGAAATCAAGGCAGAGTATGGCAGTAGCACACACACACACAGCATGAGTGCACATATGTAACCTTGACAATGTGAATATGGGTAGAAACAGTCAGGTAGTGTTAACAGAAATTTCCTCCACAGGTCTGCCAGGTAAGAAAAGGTATATCTTAGATGTAAGAAGGCTGTACTTATACACTGTCTACAACACCCACTGTCCAACCCCAAGTCAGCAAGATAAGTACATACACCAAGTAGTCTCCTCTGATAAATGTCCCTCAAGTGTCATGTTGTCATGGCTAGTGGTCACTGCTGCCAACACCCAGGGTGACTGACAGAAATCAAGGCAGAATATGGCAGTAGCACACACACACACACACACACACACACAATATGAGTGCACATATGTAACCTTGACTTTGTGAATATGGGTAGAAACAGTCTAGTGTTAACTGACATTACCTTCACAAGTCTGCCAGGTAAGGGAATGTTCATATAAGCCTTAGAAAGACATTATTAATACACCATGTACAAACATACCACTGCCCAACCCAAGGCCATAGATAGATGTAAAGTGAGGTCATACCTGGAGAGTAATGAGTAGAGTAATGATCATTACAGTTGTGAGCAACTGAAGCCTATACAGTTGTTTATTGACATCTCTCTCTCTCTCTTTCCCACCCTATCTGTACCAATAACCTATACACATATATCAACTGGTTTGTTTTTCACTAAACCTACTGTTGGGACATGTGTCCTATTGTTCTACAAATATTTAAACATTTGATTATTAATGTTCCCTGTTCAAATACTATCACTGGTGGCCTGTTGCTATCAATGTAACCTGCATGCTCTTATAATGCCCACTGTGGTTCTATATATGTATGCATTCTGTTTGCTATGCAACTGTTTCAAATACGTTTATGGGGTCAGTTGGAACACCCATGCATGCTGCTATTACTAATCCTGGAATGTGTTGTTCATGACTAACCAACATATGTTGTAAAATCTCAATACCATAGCACATCTGGGAAGGTCGATCCCAGCAGATCCACCTGTCCCACCTCATCTGGCTGTGGCACCAGGCCCCAGCATGTCTGGGACCCAACCTGGTACCTCCTTGTCCACTAGTCCTGCACCACCTTCAGGTGGAACTGCCTTAGGGGATGGGGCCAGCCCCCCCCCCAGAAGTGGCCTTGGACACCCATAGTTAGGTCTGGGGTTTGGTGCGTAGCGAGCTCTGAAAGGAGTTTGGAGATCAGCTATGCCAGCTTGAGGGCCGTTTGGCACATCTTGAGGGTCAGCCTGCCCCTCCCTGCTCAGCCCCCAGCACAGCCAACTTTGGGGCCGTGATGGTGCAGTGGTGACTGCCCATGGGTGGGGACCTCAGTCCCACTGTATCCATTTGGGGGCTCAAGGATTTCTGATTCCCAACTACCCCCCTGTCCAAGGTGCTTACCACACAAGTGTCATATACCGCCCCTGTCTGCTGTCTTGTCTGTCATGTCTGTCTTCCTACCCAAATTACCTCCCCAATCGTATCCTTCCCCAACATACAACTCTCAATTTAAAAAAAGGGCAATCTGTTCCCAAATAAAATTACGCCCCATACATAGCTGTCCATTTTAAACATGTATCCACTGGGTACATGTAATCTGGTCCAATTGGCTTGACAACACATTACTGGTGTTCTCACCCCTCTGTCAGTGGTTTGAATGTCCAAATTTACCTCCAAATTTTGTAGAAGTGCACAGTTGGTTTTGTCGAAGACATGGACAGCTATGGCCCTTTCCTACTCCTGTCCTGCACATCCCTAGCTATCTCTCATATTATTTTTTCCTCTGTGTGCCCCTTTTTTCGCCACTGTCCTATCACCCCTTTTTTCTTTTCTTTTAAAGAAATTAGCACTGGGGTAAGTGGAAGTAAGAGGCAGTAACAGCAGTAAGTGGCAGTAAGCAAGTTTGCACGATGCTAAGCAATGCCTATACAGTTTAAGCATTTCTACGGTTAACCGTTTGTTGGCATCTCATCGCGCAAACTCAAACAAATCCACTTACAACTGCTTAAAACTGCTTTAATCACTCTGCCTCCATCATCCATTGTTCTGCCCAGCAACAAAATAATCATCCTTGCCAACTCTTGAACCCAAAACCATGTACACACTAGTCAGAGCAATGTATCACTACACCATCTGAGCTGGAAAAATCTCTGTTGCTTTTTCAAATATATCATTCAGTACAGGAATTGAACAGTAGTGAAAAACACTGGAATCAGTCATGTTTCTATATATGAATATACACATATAAGATATACATGGTGAAATAAATATGAGAAAGTATATACAACTATTTAAAGAGATATACATATAAAATATATACATGTAAAATATATATATATATATATATATATATATATATATATATGTGTGTGTGTGTGTGTGTGTGTGTGTGTGTGTATATATATATATATATATATACACACACACACATATATATATATATATATATAAATATATATACATATAAAAGATATATATATATATATATATATATATATATATATATATATACATATATATATATATATATATATATATATATATATATATAAATAAAATATATATATATATATATATATATATATATATATATATATATATATATATATATATATATATATATATATATATATATATATATATATATATATATGGGTCCTATTTGTATCATCGAACCCACTTTAGCGAAAGAAAAAATGCAATTTGCATGTACCGTTAGTTGTACATCAACATATACTCTTGATGTACAACTAAGGAAACTCCTGTTGAGATTGTGGTACAGTGGGGATAAGGGAATATTCCCTTTTCCCCACTGTAGTGCGATCTCAGAGTGAGAATATTAAAGTGGGGGTGGGGGGCGCACATAAATCCATGTATACACACACACACACACACACATATATCTCTCTCTCTCTCTCTCTCTATATATATATATATATATATATATATATATATATATATGCTCATAACATGTAGTGGATTCATACCCCAGCACCAAACCTCTCAACCTCTTACTGCAAGAATTCCAGCCAATGGCTGTGAAAATGGGGGAACAATGGACCAAAACTAGGGACATAATGTAAATATTTCTCTTATAAATGTGAAATGTTGCTAGAGTAACAGGGTAAGTTTCAGCATACATGTTCTGAAGGGTCTATATTAGAAGCATAAAAATGCTTCTGAGCGAATAGGGAAACAGCGACACATATTCATCAAATCGCATTTAAGAGACTTGAATATGTCATAGGGCAAGGAGATAGTTGGCCAACTTCATGGAGTTGCCCTTTCCTTCCCCATAGTGCGAACTCGGAGTTGGTATATTTAGTTAGAGGGGTGTGAGGGGCAGAGCCCCCACGTTGAGAGGTGTGGGGGCAAAGCCCCCACCTGTTTATGGTGTTAAATTATTTTTTTTAGCGAATGGCCACGTAAGTTTTTCCCTAGGGAATAATTCACTTACGTGGCCATTTGCAATTTTTAGGTTTCGTGCATTATTAGTCGACTTTTACATATTCACACATATGCACTTTCGGTCTTGTAATAGAGACCCATTCTGAAGGATGTGAGTTCAGAAAATGAAATGTATATCAACACTTACTGACAGGAATCCTGACATCATTACACTGATGTACCAGATAAATACAATTAAGAAATGTGTGGAACAGACTAGCAATATGAGCAATAAACCTGGACACTCTGACACAATCCGGCCAATTGAAAGGTATGCTCAGAACCCCTTGATGCAATGAATCTGGACCAAGCCTGACAAAGTGGAGGGTGGAAGCCATGAAAATAGGGACATATCTCAAATACTGGAGTAGATAAGCTGACATAGTTGCTTCAGTAACACCCTCCTTTCTGTTATAACATATATTGACTGATATAGCACAAGTCCAAAACCCAATTACTTCACACTGGTTATTGACTTAAATCCTCACATCATTCCTCTGATGTGTCAGCAATACACAACATGTATGGGGGCCAGGTAACAGTACATCCCACAAATATCTGGACATAACATCACAGTGGGGAAACTACACTAAGCTGCTAGGCATGTCACCAAGCACTGTCTAAACTACAGTCAGACTGACACAACAATAACCCAAATCTGCTAAGGGGAATGACACATGTATTTGTAAAGGTACCAGGCACTACAGGGATATAACAGCACTGAAAAACAGACACCAGTGTGAAAGTGTATACCCACAACCAAGTCCACCACAGTCACAGTCACATACTGGTAAGCCAAATAAACAGTAGAGTATAAGGGCTGTATGAACAAAACCATCAGCATGTTTGCCACTCATACACTACCACTACATATACTGGCCCAATTCACAGTGTAGCATGACGTCTGACCATGGTACAGGACATGTCTCAGTCCTCCCCTACAAACATATACAGTTGATAGAGCAACAGAAACTGGGGCAGCTTGCAAAGACAGGCAGAAAATGAACCATAACACTTACATCTACCCCCTCCCTACACAGGCCAAATAACATATTCACAGTACACTGCTACACAATCCCAACAGTCTGTCAACAATCACCAGAAATACACAGACCTCCCAACTATAGAGTCCCACAGAATGTCCAGGCTTTGTGTTCATATATAAGGCCTCTTACCCATAACATGACTGGTAGTCTGATACATCACTGAGATAATATCTGGAATGAAGTCACTAAATATTGATATACCACACCTATCCACCTCTTACTGCATGACATCTGGACAAAGCCAGACATACTTGGGGGACAGAGGCCCAAACACAGGGGCATCATTGACATATTGCTGTTATAAACTAAGAAAGTTGCTGGTGTAACAGGGTTTGTTGTAACATATCCATTCTGAGGGATATGAAGTCATAAACACAAATGGATGTTACTGTTTACTGACTGCAATCCTCAGTGTATGCTACTGAATTTCCAAAGACAAAAAACATGTAACGCACCAAATATGTGTCCAAACTCTGGCCAGTTTGTGGATAGTCCTAGAGTTGAGAGTTAAGTCAACCACATAACACTGTCAGACTTAAAATCACGCAGAACAGCCATATCCACACAAACCCTGACAAACTAGCAGTACTTCAAATGTATAACAGCAATACTTACGTTCAGTCCCTATGTCTGGAACATTCTCCCCCAGATTGTCGGGCTGTCTCCACAGTGTTTGTTATAACAGGCATTTCCAACTACCCTCTCTGATGCTGTTTGTCACACACCTCCATGAAGTCCTCCTCACAGGCAAGGTAAAGGGCCAATGACCACATGAAGTACTAAGTTATAGGAGTGTGATTCCATGCAATTGACTATTGTAATGATACCACAGCTGTTCTACATGCAATTAACAAGTGGAGGAAGCTGCTGCCTATGCAAACAGCTGTATGCCCTACATCCTTGAGAGACTGAAAGACAGAGAAATGGACAGAAAAAAAACAAATAGCAGCAAGCAAGGTATAACCACATACACTTGAAAAAAAAACAGGTATGTCAAACAAGTATGCATGTAATGGACTGCAGTAGGGGGTAGGTAATAATGGGAAATAGGAAGTTTAACATATATGTCTCAACAAGACTTGCTGTACTGATATATTGCTGATCTGTACCTATGGCCATAACATCTGTGTCTGTCTGCAGTGACACAGAATGCAGTTCAGGCCCCTGAGTCACCCCAGGAAAGGATGGCTGACAAATTACTATTACTGTAGTGTGTGTTGAATAATTCTGACTGTGACACTTGCTAGGCCAGCTACTGCAACAGGTATATCATCTGGACCAACAGCCTTTCAATTCTTAAACCTCTTCATAGCTATCCTTACTTCCCCCTTGATACTCTGTTGCACTTCCTGATTCACCATACCCACATCATCCAATCGTCTCTCACTCTCACTCTCATTCTCCTCATTCAACACCCCATCAAAGTATAGTTTCCATCTGCTCTACACACTCTCCTTACTTGTGAGTATGTTTCCACCATTACCCTTTATCACCCTTATTTCCTAAACATCCTTCCTAGCTACATGCCTCTGTCTAGTCAATTGGTACAAGTCCTATCCTCTATCCTTGGTGTCCAAACTTACATACAACCCTTCAGATGCCCCATCCTTAGCCTTTGCTACCACTCTCTTTGCCATGCACCCCATCTCCCTATAATCCTGTCTACTTTCTTCATCTGTCTAACAATCCCACTTTTCCTTTGCCAGCCTCTTTCACTGTATACTCCCCTGTACTCCCTCATTTCACCACTAGGTCTCCTTGTCCTCTTCCTCTCTCTAGATGGCACACAAAGCCCCATTCTACTCATCTCCCTTACTAGCTCAGATGTAGTTACCCAGATATTTGGTAACTCTTCACTTCCTCCCACTGCCTATCATAACTCTTCGTTGAACCAAGCTCATAATCACCCTTTTACAGTATCCACCATTTGCTTCATGGTGTTCCCTCCCACTCTTCCCCCTCTTCTTGATCACCAGTGTCATCCCACAGACCAACAGTACATGCTGCCTAACTACACTTTCCACTGTCAGCACTTTACAGTTTCCATTCCCCTTCAAACGAGCCCACCTGCATAGGAGATAATCCACCTGTGTGCATTTCCCTCCACTCTTGTATGTCACCCTATGCCCCTCGGTCTTGTAAATATACATATTCACCAAAGCCATGTCTAACCTCTTTTGCAAACTCCACCACCATTACACCTTCTGTATTCCTTGGCTTAACACCATACCTACCCATCACTTCTGCAACCCCTCTGTCCCCTTCACCAACTTGCACATTGAAATCTGCTGCAATCACCAGTCTCTCACCCTTGGATATACTCATCACCACTTCATCCAACCACTCCATAGTACTCCTGTTTCACCCATTACACTCGCAACTAGCGGAGCATATGCACTAACAACTGTCATCATTACACCATCAATATCCAGCCACATAAACATTACTCTACCCAACACTCTTATCACCTCCAAAAACACCCTTGGCATATTGTTCCTTCAGGTTAACCCCTGCACCATGTCCACCCCCATACACACCATGATAAAACTATTTGTACCCAACTCTGATACATGCAGCCATACCCACCTTCCATCTGGTCTCTGGCACACACAATATATCCACCTTTCCTCTGTCCATCATATCAGTTAGGTCTGTCCCCATACCAGTCATACTTCCAACATTAAAAGGTCCTACCCTCACTACCACACTCCTACCCTTTCTCCTCTCTGCCTGCCATATCAGCAGTGGACATCCTCCAGGGTATGTCTGTGAATGCAAAGGCTACTGTACTATCAAATGATGTACGTGTGTTACATCAATATGAAGAAATTGTCACTAATCTTGGCCCATAGCCCACCATGTGTGTGCAATGTCCTCCAGATGTCCTGCCCTAACAGGTTGACATGAATGACTGGGCAGCAAGAGTGTAATTACAGTGTGCCATACTGACATAGAACAGAAATGTATAGCAGGTATTACCTGTGCATATGTATGTATGGGTAGGTGTACCTGGCTGCCTTATAACAACTGACATGGGATGCAAAATGTCAGGTAAATAAGCTGTACATGTTGTACGTGTGTAACCTTAGTTTCTGTGCATCCAACAGAGTTACACTTCTATAGCTACTGGTTGTGGCATTGCCCAGACACAGACATGGGTACTAGAATAAGGATGAGTATTAAGTTGAAATTGTCGAGGTGGCCAACTGTGTTATGACTTTGTGTCCATGCCTACTACAAACAGATATATGACTGCCCACATAGTGGTATGGCCTCAGCAATACCTTACTTGTAAAACTTGTCTCCACCAAAGTAGAGTAAACCCCTATGCTGGACAGCAGCAATGCAAAATGTACATAATGTGATGCTATATTGGCTGTAAAGGGCAAAGTAGGAGCAGGCGCCAACTGGGCAGCATGTCAACCTTTGTCTGAATGAGCATATTAGGTCACAGGTGGATTACTGTACGGCTAACTATGAGTACAAGTTGGACACATCCACTAAGGGCAACCACAAGGCCATCTTCACATATGTCTGCAGTCTCAGAGGCAACAACCCAACCCTCCCTGTAATGTTGGTCAATCATACCACATACACACACACAATAGCTACAGCCAACCTGCTGCAGATAGGTTTTGGGCAAACATCACTCCCCTGGCTCATCATCAGTATAGGTAGATATGCACAGCACACACACCCCTCCCCTCGTCATCATGGATCAGGTGCAAACTGCCTAATCAAATTTAACAAAAGCAAGTCCCCTTGGGGCCTGATTACATTCCTGTCTGCATTCAACATGAACCTAGGCATATGGTTCTAGCTCCATTACACAATGTATGCAAGCAAACCCTGAGCACCATTGACATCCCATCTGCAAGGAACATGACCACTACCATCCCTCTATGCAAACATGAATGATGAATGGTGGTTTATGCAATGTACTGGCCCTCACAGGGGGGATCATGACACATCAGGACCAGGAGTACAATGCATGTTCATACAGTGCTGCTAGGTACAGGGGTATGATGTGTTTGTAAGTGGTGGTTAATGATAACCAATATTCATGTTCTGGCTCTGTAAAGAATTCTGGGCAATGTCTGAAGTCCTGAGATTAGTTTCCCTGTTTATGTCTTCCAGGTGCCATGCAACGGCAACTGCCTTACACCGATGTGGAGACAGCAGCCATCACAGAAGCTGTAATCTTAAACTATGTCATCCTTTTTGGCTGTAGCTGGCAAAATCTGTGGGAGCGGCCTGCCCTGTGGGATGAGATCATCCACAGAGTGAACATCTTTGGTCACCATGGATGCACATACAATCAGGTTAGGCATAGAGCAAGTGACCTGATACATTGTGCCCGGCAAAGGGCTGCTGCTGTACTGAGGGACCGTATTGCTACTGGTGGGGAGGCCAGCCACAAAAACCCCACTTACAGTGACAGAGGAGCTCCTTGCCCACCTTGGGGTAGCCACCACACAACCTCAAACACAGGAAACAGCAGTCGTGAAGGTGGGTGGCACCCAGGCAACAGGCGAGGAGCGACCAGGTAAGGCCAAAGTGCACATCAATGTAATGAGGTAGCATTTAAACTGTCTTCTATAGAGTCTCTAGATGCATATGTCAGTGCAAAATGGATTAGTGAGTGGGGTTTAGTAATGCACACAAGTGCACATCTATGGTGAAGGACAGCAAATTGTGTAATATCATAGTGTGTATTGTACCTGTGCAGAAATGTAACATTCATCTTTTACCAATGCCTAATGTGAATCTGATGACAACACCTCTCTCTCACAACTACATAGGTCCCTCTGTTCTGCACATGGTACAGCAGCCTGAAGCCGGTAAGTATGGGATTTTCCTGTTGTGGCTCACCAGTACCCCAGGTATGCTAAAGTTAATGCATGTGACCATGCACACAACTGTTACACTCAGCCATTTGGCAATATCTGCATGTTCACTTGTGATGGTGTTTACTGCATTGCATCACGGTGGTCATCAATTTGCAGGAGATGTCACATATCTGTAGCATACCCCACAACCTGTCATTGCAGGACATCTGGACAAAGACTGACAAAATGGGAAGATAAAGGCCAAAAACTAGGGTCATATTATATAAATTAGTGGTATACAGTGCATATAAATGGTATACACATCTTTCAGAATGCCAGGTATTTGTAATATACAAAATGACAGCACAGTAGACAATTTCAGAATACTGCCAATCTTTCATGTGCCCTATAACCTGTACAATTCAATTTTAAAGCAAACAAATCTGTTAGTGGAACAATAATGACACATAACAATAGTACAACAACCTAGATGCATTTGTGTGCACAGGCTGAAGCTACTACTGTGTTGAGTCAGCTTTCAATATAACTATAGCAGTACATCATCTTGGGTACATAACAGCCATCAATTACAGAGACTCTTTGATTAACAGCAAATAATGGTCAGCTGTCCTACCAGAATTATCCTAACATATACCCAGTTGCCTGCCACAGCAACAGCCATGGTTTGCATAGAGCTGATGAAGTGCTAAGGGACCACATATTTGAGATGTATCAGCCTGGAGAAGGGTACCAAAACATTTCCACACCATTGCACATACCATGGAATACAGTGCAGACAGTCATCAAAAGATGGTGAAAATATGGGACTACAGTAACCTTGCAAAGGATTGGACATCCCACCAAAGTCTATGAGAATACAAGACCACAACTGGCCAGGGTGGCTGCCAGGAGCCCTACACCAACAGTAAAGAAGTAGCAGGAGTCTCTGGCAAGTACAGGGTGTGTACTACA
Organism: Protopterus annectens; assembly: GCF_019279795.1. Classification (NCBI taxonomy): domain Eukaryota; kingdom Metazoa; phylum Chordata; order Ceratodontiformes; family Protopteridae; genus Protopterus; species Protopterus annectens. The sequence goes on from NC_056745.1 coordinate 802,473,847, forward strand.
TGTCACAACAATCTTCCATGGTCTCCATATGTCCTACCTATAGGGTAGGATTGGAAGATGGCAGAAATTCCTCACACCAAACAATATCCAGGCCTGGAGAAAGTCTGAAAACAATACATCAGGTCTCCAAAAAGCAAGTGGGAAAATGTGTTATGGTAATATGGGACCATGGTTGATTTCTTTGGCCATGATTCTGACAGGTTTGTCTGGCACAATAACACCACTGCATATAACCACAACAACAACACCCTCATGGTGAAGCATGGTGATGGCAGTGTCCTGCTTTGGGTTTGCTGTTCACAAGTTGGAACTGGGGATGCAGCTAAGTTGGAGGGGATTATGAACAGTTCCAAACAGTGGTCCCTTGTGGCTCCAATCTTTCTGGTGTCTGCCACATAGCTGTGGATGGTGTGGAATTCCACTTTTCTACACAGCAATGACCCAAACCATATATCCAAATGAACAAAAGGATGGCTTCACCAGAACACATGCAACATTCTGCAATGGCCCAGCCAGAGCCCACACCTACGTTCAATTGGATATATGCAGGGTGACCTGAAGAAGGCAGTGCACAGGGGATGCCCTTGCAATCTGACATAGTTGGAGGTGTTTTGCAAGGGAGAGTGTGCAAACATTGGCAAGTCAAGATGTGCCATACTGATAGACACCTTCCCAAGAGGATTAAAGGTTGTGATTAAATCAAAATGTGCTTTAACAGAGTATTACTTTAAGGGTGTGCACACTTATGCAACAGCCTATTGTACCTATTTCATTTACCATATGTTACCTGTAACTGATGTGTATGTTCTTCAGTTGGATTGCACAGGTTATATGTCATATGAAATTATGGTAATGTTATGACCTGATTTCTGAGGTCTCATGTGATATATCTCAAAAACCTGGCATGCTAACAGGTGTGTGTGCACTTACAATATCCACTATAAGCTTTGTAAGTTGTTTGAGTAACCGGCATTGGTTTAACATACATGTACTGCAGGTTATGCAGTCTGCACATCAAATTAGGACATTAATTAGTGGCACCAATCCACAGGTCAACCCAGTAATGTATCAGACAAACACAGGAGTTATGAGGAACAGATGAAGCATATGAGCCACACATGTAGACATTCAGCAAAACCCTGTACAGTTGGAAGGTATGTTCTGTAGAAGTTGCCACAGTGCTATACAGGTGAACAGCAATAATTTACATGGGTGCAGTGTGTGTTGGTGAAGGGTCATCACCTACTAACACCACTCACATATCCCAGAGGTGTATATTAGTAGTAACGGTAACTGGAAAGGGCTGCACTGCATGATGCTGAGAGTCTGTTCAGAGTGTGTACATTATTGTCTGACTGTGTGTCATGACTGCCCCCAGTCGGCTAATGTGAGGTCTGAATAATGCCTTTGAGGCACCTCACCTGTATGTTTGTGTGTGTGTGTGTGTGTGTGTGTGTGTGTGTGTGTGTGTGTGTGTGTGTGTGTGTGTGTATGTGTGTGTGCATGTGTACCAGAAAACCTTATAGTGCCTGTAGTAATTTACATATGTTGTTTTTCCCTCACAGGTGGCCATTGTGGCCATGGTCCCTCCCACTCTGATTCTGATGTCAGTGTCTCTGCAGACTCTGATGATGATGATACTCATATTGAGGCTCAGGTGAGGTTGTCAGGAGCTGAATCTGTACCGTTGGTTGGCATCACACTATTGTCAACCCCATCCCCACACACAGTCACAATGCCCACATATAACCCGTCAACAGTGGCCACAGATAATGGGCAGTTTGCAGGTGGTGGCATGGAACAGGCTACTGTGGTAACTATGGCAACTGAGGGTGCAGGCACTAGCCATAGCCATAGTGTTGGTGAGGTCCCACACAGCCAGATGGCCAGGGGTACTCATGCCCCTGTTGCAAGTGCCACAGCAGCAGTCACCAGATGCATGTTTCAGGCCATCATGGAGGCATAGGCATGTAAGGAACGTAACACCAGACATATATGGAGGGTCATGGATGAGCATGTCCCTGGTGTCTGTGGGGATATTTGTAAACTCACTGTTGCCATCCGTGAGCATACTGAGGTCATGGATAGACAGTGGGGGGAGACCTTGGCACTTCTTGACCGTGGAACATCTGTGCTTGAATGTTTGGCAGATGATGGCCAGCAGCCACATGGATGTAGCCAACTACTGTGTTGAGTCAGCTTTCAATATAACTATAGCAGTACATCATCTTGGGTACATAACAGCCATCAATTACAGAGACTCTTTGATTAACAGCAAATAATGGTCAGCTGTCCTACCAGAATTATCCTAACATATACCCAGTTGCCTGCCACAGCAACAGCCATGGTTTGCATAGAGGTGATAAAGTGCTAAGGGACCACATATTTGAGATGTATCAGCCTGGAGAAGGGTACCAAAACATTTCCACACCATTGCACATACCATGGAATACAGTGCAGACAGTCATCAAAAGGTGGTGAAAATATGGGACTATAGTAACCTTGCGAAGGATTGGACATCCCACCAAAGTCTATGAGAATACAAGACCACAACTGGCCAGCGTGGCTGCCAGGAGCCCTACACCAACAGTAAAAAAGTAGCAGGAGTCTCTGGCAAGTACTGGGTGTGTACTACATGTCACAACAATCTTCCATGGTCTCCATATGTCCTACCTATAGGTTACGGTTGGAAGATGGCAGAAATTCCTCACACCAAACAATATCCAGGCCTGGAGAAAGTCTGAAAACAATACATCGGGTCTCCAAAAAGCAAGTGGGAAAATGTGTTATGGTAATATGGGACCATGGTTGATTTCTTTGGCCATGATTCTGACAGGTTTGTGTGGCACAATAACACCACTGTACATAACCACAACAGCAACACCCTCATGGTGAAGCATGGTGATGGCAGTGTCCTGCTTTGGGTTTGCTGTTCACAAGCTGGAACTGGGGATGCAGCTAAGTTGGGGGGATTATGAACAGTTCCAAACAGTGGTCCCTTGTGGCTCCAATCTTTCTGGTGTCTGCCACATAGCTGTGGATGGTGTGGAATTCCACTTTTCTACACAGCAATGATCCAAACCATATATCCAAATGAACAAAAGGATGGCTTCACCAGAACACTTGCAACATTTTGCAATGGCCCAGCCAGAGCCCACACCTACATTCAATTGGATATATGCAGGGTGACCTGAAGAAGGCAGTGCACAGGGGATGCCCTTGCAATCTGACATAGTTGGAGGTGTTTTGCAAGGGAGAGTGTGCAAACATTGGCAAGTCAAGATGTGCCATACTGATAGACACCTTCCCAAGAGGATTAAAGGTTGTGATTAAATCAAAATGTGCTTTAACAGAGTATTACTTTAAGGGTGTGCACACTCATGCAACAGCCTATTGTACCTATTTCATTTACTATATGTTACCTGTAACTGATGTGTATGTTCTTCAGTTGGATTGCACAGGTTATATGTCATATGAAATTATGGTAATGTTATTACCTGATTTCTGAGGTCTCATGTGATATATCACAAAAACCTGGCATGTTAACAGGTGTGTGTGCACTTACAATATCCACTATAAGCTTTGTAAGTTGTTTGAGTAACCGGCTTTGTTTTAACATACATGTACTGCAGGTTATGCAGTCTGCACATCAAATTAGGACATTAATTAGTGGCACCAATCCACAGGTCAGCCTAGTAATGTATCAGACAAACACAGGAGTTATGAGGAACAGACCAATCATATGAGCCACACATGTATTCTGCAAAACCCTGTACAGTTGGAAGGTATGTTCTGTAGGAGTTGCCACAGTGCTATACAGGTGAACAGCAATAATTTACATGGGTGCAGTGTGTGTTGGTGAAGGGTCATCACCTACTAACACCACTCACATATCCCAGAGGTGTATATTAGTAGTAACGGTAACTGGAAAGGGCTGCACTGCATGATGCTGAGAGTCTGTTCAGAGTGTGTACATTATTGGCTGACTGTGTGTCATGACTGCCCCCAGTCGGCTAATGTGAGGTCTGTGTAATGCCTTTGAGGCACCTCACCTGTATGTTTGTGTGTGTGTGTGTGTGTGTGTGTGTGTGTGTGTGTGTGTGTGTGTGTGTGTGTGTGTGTGTGTGTGTGTGTGTGTGTGTGTGTGTGTGTGTGTGTGCATGTGTACCAGAAAACCTTATAGTGCCTGTAGTAATTTACATATGTTGTTTTTCCCTCACAGGTGGCCATTGTGGCCACGGTCCCTCCCTCTCTGATTCTGATGTCAGTGTCTCTGCAGACTCTGATGATGATGATACTCATATTGAGGCACAGGTGGGGTTGTCAGGAGCTGAATCTGTACCGTTGGTTGGCATCACACTATTGTCAACCCCATCCCCACACACAGTCACAATGCCCACATATAACCTGTCAACAGTGGCCACAGATAATGGGCAGTTTGCAGGTGGTGACATGGAACAGGCTACTGTGGTAACTATGGCAACTGAGGGTGCAGGCACTAGCCATAGCCATAGTGCTGGTGAGGTCCCACACAGCCAGATGGCCAGGGGTACTCATGCCCCTGTTGCAAGTGCCACAGCAGCAGTCACCAGATGCATGTTTAAGGCCATCATGGAGGCATAGGCATGTAAGGAATGTAACACCAGACATATATGGAGGGTCATGGATGAGCACGTTCCTGGTGTCTGTGGGGATATTTGTAAACTCACTGTTGCCATCCGTGAGCATACTGAGATCATGGATAGACAATGGGGGGAGACCTTGGCACTTCTTGACTGTGGAACATCTGTGCTTGAATGTTTGGCAGATGATGGCCAGCAGCCACATGGATGTAGGGCAGCACCACTATCAGCTGAGGGTGTACATGGCCGTGCAACATCACGTTCTTGTACTGGCAGTACCATCAACACTACTGAAGGGGGTGTGCTGTCCATGCCAGGATGCAGCAGGCCATGGGCACATGATCCTGGCTGGTACCAACAGGGAAGCAGATCCAGCAGGCAGCAGTCACCATCTGGGAGTAGTACTGCATCTGGACTTGGCCCTAGTGGTGCCAGTGATACCCTTGGCAAGCCCAGTTCCCATGTCCATGGCCGGAGATGGTGAACTGTATACCCTGCCATGTACGGCTCACAGCTGTCCATGATACCCCTGTGTAGGGCACCCACATGGCATGACGGTGTGCATACAAACACACACACATCATTGTCAGACAAGTCACCTCCACACACACAAGCACACACACACACACACACACACACAGACACACACACACACACACACACACACACACACACACACACACACAGACACACACACACCACCCATGCACAACCCATTTAATGAACACCCCCCCAAACACACACACATGATGTCAACCGTATGGCCCAGCCTAGGCTTCTGGCAAACCCACAAAACACCCTGTGCATATGATGATACCTGTGCCACGTCCCTGCCATTCATACCATTGATACAGGGACATGCAAATATGGATCTGATGCACATGGTGACTTAAGTAGAGTGTAGTTATTTAATGCTATGTAAAGTGTTGTCATCTGGCATTTGTAACTGGTACACACCAGAGTGTGTGTATGTGTACCTTTTCAGCCATGATGCATTATTGGTGTTAGTAACACTAAATGAATATGTTCTCACATGCTGTATTCTGTTTGTGTTCCAGGTGTATGTGTGTCAGCAGGATGTGGCTCTGCAGACATCACCAATGAGGGGTATGGCAGTGTTGTAATACATCGACCATCTCATTGCCTAGGTACAGCTGTATCTGCAAACATTTCTGTATATAAGTCTATGGTGGTTGACATCAGCTCTAGTAGAGTGGGAAATGGTAAGTGTGGTGGGTGGAACACACTGCAGATTGCTAATGCCCTCAACCCCAAAGGATATTGTGTTGACTAAACACACAGAGAATACTGTTCACACACACACACACACACACACACACACACACACACACACACACACACACACACACACACACACACAGGATCACAGTTGCCAATGTTGTGTTTGGAACCACTACCCATCAAGTTGTGGCACCACACTATTATGCGGTTATTGCAGGTGGCACAGGATTACTAGTGTGATGAGTAATACAAGGTACCTGTAGGTATGGCAATGGTGGGTGTACTGAGTGTGAGAGTACTCATAATAGTGTCACATATAAATCTACACACTCACAGCCACTGCTATACACACCAATGCGCGCACGCACACACACACACACACACACACACACACACACACACACACACACACACACACACACACACACACACACACACTTGTCAGAACAGACATTAGCAGACCAACCTATCTTGTTATTTGTACCATACTATTCCAGACTGTTGCACAGGGCTTATAGGGCTGAAGAGTGTCTACAGATACCACTACAGTTGGTGTGAACAGTGAACCTCATACAGTAGACATAGGAATATGTACTGTGAGTACCATGGCATAAAATATGAAACCATGCCCATCCAATGGATGTCTTTCTCACACAAGATACTCTTCTCTCACACACATTTGCCATGACTGAGATTAGAACCCCACCTATCTATTTATTGTTACTATATTATTAAGCAAGTGCCACAGAGGTTATGGGGTGACATTTGTCCAAAGGTACTTCTAAGGTGAGGGACATCACCAGGCATTGCAAATTATGACAATGGGTGATGTACTGGGTGAGAGAGGTCACGAAATACTGTACCCTACACATATACACACAATAATACACACACACACACACACACACACACACACACACACACACACACACACACACACACACACACACACACACACATTTGCCAGGACTCATATTAAAGCCCCTAGCTTTGTAGTTATTGGTATTATAGTGTTATGCAGTTACCACACACACCACAGAGTGTATAGGTTGGGGAGTGTCCCAAGGTGCCTATATAGTGAATAACATCTAAAGCACTTGTAAGGTATGGCAATGGTAGTTGTACTTGGTGAGGCGGGCCACCAACTACTTCCACCCACATGTTTGCACACTCACAAGCACTTTTATACACACTAATGAACACACACACATGTGACAGTACTGAGATCCATAGCTTCAAAGATTCATAAGTGTATACTTGGTAAATGGCCATGGAGGCTATACAAGTCTAATCCATGGCAATACACTGGCATCATGCCTCCTGACAATACTCCCCAGTGTGTCTACTGAGTATAGTCACTGGAGTGATCCCCAGGGTGGGTATTCTATTCCCCATCCACTCCTCCAGATTTCTCTTGAAAAGGGCCAGTGATGTACTCTGCCTGAGATGTATGTGACATGTATTCCATAGCATGGCCAGTCTCTGGATTGTGAACCTGTCCCTCCAGCATGTCCTGTTGATTGTGAGGATGGGCTTGAAGTATCTGGGGCATGTTGTGTGGATAGATTGGTTTATTCAGATGTAGCATTCCTGACAGGGTTGGGTCAGACATGGCTGTACATGTCAGGCAGAGATCCCACCCAATTAGCCAATATGAGACAGAGATTCATTGGAGTTGCTGGAGTCTGCCCATATGGGGCAAGTGTGTAGTACCTAAGATCCTTTTTGTGAGGTACATTTGCAGCCTCTCCTGTTGTTGCAGGTGTCCAGTGGGGTACATGGCAAATGGGCCATAGTACACATTGATTGGCCTACTGAAGGGAGAGTACAGGGAAACACTGTTGTTTTACTTCCTGGATTCAACACCCATAGTCAGGAGAAGTGACACATAGAAGGACTTTTGGAAGACAGTGGCACTGTGTTGGTCAACAGAGAGCTCACTGTCAACCTGTGTTCCCAGTTCCCTTATACCAACGTCAGTGTTCAGTGGGCTACCATCAATGTATTACTTTATGGGAACCATGTCGTACCCAAAGGGGATGGTGGCACATCACTTGGCATTAAGTTTATGTCCAGGGTTCTGACAACAGTCATAGGTCTCACAGAGGCCTTTGTGAAGGATGTCAACCTCATGGGGGGGGTAATAATAACACCCACCTTGAAGTCATCTGCCAACACTGTCAGCCAGGGCTCCTTCATATTGGGCTGGTTCTCAGAGGTGTGACTCCCAAACATGAGTGGACCCAGGTCCACAACCTGTGGGACTCCACTCGTGACTGTTCAACAGTCTGACATGGAGTCCACTTCTTTCACACTGTGTGTTCTATCTGTGAGCCAGTTTGCAGGCCACCTACTGATGTAGGGGTTGCTGCCTACCTGAGTGTGTTTGTGTATGATTCCTGAGTGGTGACTGATATCCAAGGATTAGATGGGCTGCCTATCTTATCTATTCCATACTGTCACATAGCTATTGCACATGACACAATGCTTATAGGGCTGCAGTGTCTACAGGTCCCTCTACAGTGGATGACAACTGTGAGCCTTGTAATGTGGACACTGGGACATATACTGGGTGGGCAACAGCAAAAAGTAGCAAAACCCAGCCCCCAATGGATATGGTTCTCACACAAACACAACAACCCCCCCACAGAGAGGATACTGTTCTTACACACACACAGACACACTTTCCACGACTGAGATTAGAGCCTCTACCTATCTATTTATTGCTACTATAGTGTTGCACATTTATTGCACGAATCACAGAGGTTATAGTGTGAAGGTTGTCCAAAAGTACTTCTAAGGTGAGGAACATCACCAGCCCTTGTAAAGTATGGCAATGAGTGAAGTACTGGGTGAGAGAGGCCACAAAATACTTTAAACTACACATATACACACTTACACACACATTTGCCAGAACTGGGATTAGAACTTCTACCTAAGTAGTTATTTGTACTGTAGTGTTACACAGTTATCACATGCCACACACTGCTTTTATGACTAAGACCTGATGAAAGGAACTTCTAAGGTGATGGATATCTGCAGGACTGCTAAAGTAGGGCAATGGGGAGTGTACTGGGTTTGAATGGACCCAAAATGTTTAACTTATAAACACACACATACTTTTATAATTGCCAAGAGTGAGATTAGAACTCCTACCTAACTAGTTATCAATACTATAGTATTACGCAGTTATCGCATGCACCACAGAGCTTATAGGGCTAATGCCTGCCGAAAGGTACTTCTATGGTGAAAGACATCTTCAGGACTGCTAAAGTAGGGCAATGGGGAGTGTACTAGGTTTAAATGGTCCCAAAATCTTTAACTTATCAACACACACTTTTACATTTGACAGGACTCAGATTAGAACTCCTACCTAACTAGTTATTTGTACTATAGTGATACACATTTATCGCATGCACCACAGAGCTTACAGGGCTGAGGCCTTATGAAAGGCACTTCTATGGTGCCAGACATCTTCAGGACTGCTAAACTAGGGCAATGGGAATTGCACTGGGTGGGAAAGGCCTGTTAATTCCTAGATCCTACTGACAACTCTTTAAGTGTATGAGCAAGCCCAGTGTGACAAGTAAATGTAAGACTCCATTCCGGGGACTGTTGTACTCCAAAAAACTATGAAACAAAACTGCAATAGGTGAAGTAAAACAAACGCACAGCACTACTTTTTAGCGCTTTCATCCAGTTTAATTAAAATTGAACTTCTTCAGAAAACAGACCCATAAAATTCAACATACATTTATATCAAATACAAAAGTCACATGTTAAATCAGACCCAATGAACCATGAGTGTCAATGAATGAATATACTCCATTTAAAAATAAAAATACACAAATCTATGTTGTGTCATATTCTTTGTGCTTCCAAAAGGCACTTAATATTAATCATTTTGTTCAGTCCAGGAGACTGATCTGCCATTTAAAAAATTGCCATAATGTTTCATGACATTCTAACAACAATTTGTAATTACCACTAAATTTATCACTGCTAACCATTTCCAAAATGAAAAAGGAAATTTTTTTTAAATCAGAACATGAAATAGAATGTCTGGCTAAAGCGTTAGTAACATCTTTCTTACAAAGAGCCAGAACATGTTCATAAATACATTTGTTTAAGGCCCTATTGGTCTTACCAATGTAAAAATGATCACAGGAACTAAAGAAACCGGAATAAACTACATTGGTGGTGTCGTAAGTGTAATGTCCCTTAACCTGTACAATTTTATTAACATGCTTAAACTCAATCATGGAAGTTACTGAGATAAACCTACACTGTATACATGACCCACAGGGAAATGTACCCCATTGTTCATGAAATGTCTTTTTTTTATTACTTGAATGTCTTTCCAAAATTGACTTAATGTTCACCACCTTTTTATACGTGAATGTGGGTTTGTCCCCTAATAATTTAGAAAGTTCATAATTACCTAGTATCACCTTCCAATTGTCAAACAAGATGTCTTTAATAATACTCATTTGATTGGTAATAGGAACTGGAAATGCCAAAGAATAACAAAAACGTATTTATGAACATGTTCTGGCTATTCCTAAGAAAGATGTTACTAACGCTTTAGCCAGACATTCAATTTTGTGTTCTGATTTTAAGAAATTTTCCTTTTTCATTTTGGAAAGGGTTAGCATGGATAAATTTATTGGTAATTACAAATTGTTGTTAGAATGTCGTGAAACAGTATGGCAAATTGTTTTAATGGCAGATCAGTCTCCTGGACTGAATGAAATGATTAATATTAAGTGCTTTTTGGAAGCACAGAGAATATGACACAACATAGATTTGTGTATTTTTATTTTTAAATGGAGTATATTCATTCATTGATGCTCTTGGTTCATTGGATGTGATTGAATATGTGACGTTTGCATTTGATATAAATGTATATTGAATTTTATGGGTGTTCTTTCTGAAGAAGTTCAATTTTAATTAAAGTGAACAAATGTGCTAAAAAGTAGTGCTGTGTGTTTGTTTTTCTCCACCTGCTGCAGTTTTGTTACATAGTTTTCTTGGTGTGGTGTACTGACTTCATTGTTGTACTCCATTCTGGTTTGTTTTGTGCTACAGCCATACCTTTAAACCTGTTGGTACATGATATCTGGAGATAGCCTATCAAAATGGGGAGACAATGGGCCATACCGTGATTGTGACTATTTCTCTTAGTAATGCATGGGTTGCTAGGGTTACAGGGTTTGTTTTAGCAGACATCTGACATATATGATGTTTGACACTGTCATGTATTGTTTCAGTAGCTCGTGACATACCTCCTCAGATCATCACAGTGATTTACCAGAGGAATATAGGATGGATGATGCACACGCCAATTTTATGGGACAAATGCTAGGCATTCTTGCACAATCCAGCCTGTTGAGAGGTGTGCTTACAACCAATTGACTGCTGGAGCTGGTCCAGCACCTTGGTAATATATTGCAATGGTGGAATCTCTATGCATTTCTGTTCTGGTATGGTCGGAATTCCAGTCCACAGTTGGGTAATATAAGTCAGGCAGGATCAGGTTGACAGGCAGACTCCAAATAGATTTGTAGGGGATAAGATATGTGGGGGGTGTCCTGGGTCAGTTGACATTGCAGTTTCAGACTTCATACCCTTCAGACATTCCATGCTAATACAATCATTCCATTAACTTTCTAACATTATTATAGCAGTATTTCAAAGGCATCCTTCTCTTTGGACCTTTATCACCCAATTATTCATGGCTTTGTCCATATTTCTGGCTCTCTGAGGCTAGCAGGTTTGTTCCTAGCAGTTAGCAGCATGGCCTTTCTTTGCATTTTGTAGACTGTGTTATGCTGGTGTTATTGACCCCATGACACTCCCTAACAGGGCACTGTGGGTGAGGCATGGATATTTGCCAGAGGCCTGTAGGCCAGGTGTGACAGATGCAGGCCATCTGTAGCAAGGCAGTGCATTCTGATGATCATATGTTCCCAGGTTGCCAGGCAGTGGACACCCTTGGGATGGCACCAATAAGTTGACTGGGTGTTACTGACAATTGCTTTCTGTTCATGTTGAGCCATCACTCTAGTTTACAGCTGGATGCTGTGTAAGGCTAGGGACATGTTACTGCATTTCTATGGGACTATGAGTGGGGGGTGACACATCTGTACACAATACACATTTGCACAGACTGTGCTGATGTTTGCTTAACATTTTGGTCCCATTTAGCATAGTGGTGTGACCTATCTTTGAGACTACAGGCATAACAGTATCTACCACAGGTCAGATTGTTCTGGCATAAACATTTTTAGTTTCAGACTTCTTACCTGTCAGAGCCATACTGCCAATGCCAGACCTGCTGCGATATCACTGTGTAAGTCTGTGGGTGGGAATTTCATGGATGTTGCCATGTGGGGGCCTTTGCCAGACATTTCTGTATGGTTTTCTATAACTGATCTGCTGGGTGAGGCTGGGGGTGAGTATGGGCCCCCCACTTTGAAATCCATGCATGTGACCTATGACCCTCCAGTTGTTTGGCTCACCACATATACTGCAGTGGTATTTGTCAACTAGGGTGATACTGCATAGTGTGGGTAAGCCAGTACTGGGCATAAACTTCCTGCTGTCCCACATAGCTGTCAGTTGTCTGTTGATATCCCAGTAAGCCACACCATTCCCTTGCATGCTTGCACCAATACCATAGCTATGCTATCAGAACATTCTATTCCATTCATTTCTTGTTAAGAAGACTGAATTACCTTGTGCCTGAGGCAGTTGTGAGGACGGTGCTTGAGGGATGACTATGTCGGATGCATGCAGTACACTGCCTATACATGGTAAGGTATAGGTTGTGTAATGTTTGGCATCCATTTGACTGTGTGTGTGAGTAAGAGAGAGATATCCATCCCTCGGGCCCCACAGTGTCAGTTTATGTGCTATGCATTGCCTCTTTGCCAGGGACAGGGAATACTGAGCATGCCTCCATCTGCTTACAGGGGCAGGCTCAGGATGTTCCTCCTCTGAGTCCCTCTGTGCCTGTGGAGACCTTGGCATTGGTGGAGGGCTGTGTGGCCCTTTCCCATTTTGTTCCTGCTGCAGCTGTTTCCGCACGATCATATTGTGTAGCATGGCACATACTATGAACATGTGTGCACATGTGGCTGGAGAGTAATGCAAGGCTCCACCGTATATGTCAAGGCAGTGGAACCGTGCCTTGAACATCCCAAATACATGGTCTATAAAGATCCTGGTTTGTGTGGTTGCCTCATTATGGCATTCTTGTGTGGGTGTGTGTGCATTCCTGATGGGTGCCATCAGCTATGGTTCCAGTGCGTAGCCAGCATCCCCACTGGCAAATGCCTGGTACACCTGTGACAAATGCCAGATGTGGGAGTCATGGTAGCTTCCAGGGCTGCCAGCACACATTCATGATAATTCCCTAGGCATTGCACACAACTTAACAGTTGATGGAGTGGAACCCCTTGCAGTTTAAGTAGACCCTACCCTGGTCACCTGGTGGAGCTTTGATGTGTATGTGCATGCAGTCTATGGCACCCAGTACCTCCGGGTATTCTGCTATATGGTGGAAGAGACACATATTGCTGGTCCTCTCTTCATGGGTGCTGAGGAAGTAAATGTGCTCAGCGGCATGTGGTTGCATGGCATCCAGGAACTGGTAGAGTGTCCTGGATGCAGATGCCTGTGAGACCCCCATGATATACCCAGTTGGTCTTTGGAAAGTACCTGTAGCTAGTATTCTTAAAGCTACACATACCTTGGTATCCACTGGGATGGGTTTCCCTCTCTTGGTTCTGGGTCTGAGGTGAGGCCAGCACAGCTCAATGAGTTGCTGAAGTATGTCCCTGTCCACCCTGTAGCACTCTACTATGTAGGCCCTGGTAGGTTACCCTGGGTCGGTACACTGTTCTCCTCCTCCTCCTCCTTGGTCTGAATCGGTTGTCAGCATTATCCTCAGATCCCTCGGCTTCTTGCACATACTGATAGATCAAAGCGACAGCAGCCTCTAACATGTTTTGCTAGTTTTGTCAATTAAAATTCCCATGTATGTGTACACCTATGGTGCAGAGTTTCAAGGCATGGCATGCAAATCCACTGCCTAAATGTAAACAGTGCTGCTATTTCCATTTTTTTGTTGTTTTTGTTTAAGTCCCAGTGCATGCCGTGCAAACAAATTTAACTAAGGTATACACATTTAGCAGAAATGGCCCTCCCCTGGACGTGAACACAGTCTTCATTTCATGGAGTAAGACAGTACAACCTCAGACAAACCCCCTTGCTTAGCTGTGCTTAGCTAAGCGCAAACCTGGGCAATGGAGCTCCAATATGCTTACAGGAAGTATGACACACACCCTTTTCATGTTAGTTGATACTCCTGCCTACACTATCCTGTTCTAGCACCTACAAAGTTAGGTGCAGTGTGCGGACTTGAATATTTCATGATTCAGTAAAGTTCCTCTCATTTCCATACCCCACTGCCTTAGTCCATAGTTATTGTACTAACATAGACCCTTCATATTTTGATTCTGCATGCCATTGACTATAATGGCAAATTGCAGATTTCCCCTAAAATTATGTTTTAATATTTTTTTTTTATTCTCAGCACGATCCCATTTGTGCGCCACTGCCCTATGCTTAAACGGCCGAGAATGGCCAAAAAAATATACTTTGATTTTTTATTAAATTAAACACTGTCCCAAGTTAATGGCTATATATTTGGCCATTGGCATGCCTAAAGTTTATAATACATGCTTTTATTTGAGCTGTCATGCTTCCATTTTGTTATTTGCAGAAATGTGTTTGGTTAGTAACCAAACACCTTTCTGCAACTATTACTGTTCCTACACGGATGCCTGCCTGCTTCCTGAATCACTAATTCACCTCATTTGCATGGTTTTCACCAGAAAATGAGGTAATTAGCATTTAGCAGGGCTTTCCATGCAGGAACAGTGTCAGCAGGCTCGTGCACGTTAGATCGGATGTTTCCTGAATCGCTCGGTGGCCATATTCCGAGCAGGAGTGACTATGCTGTTCCTGCATGGAGATTTTTGTTTAATGAATCCCAGGGGTTGTCTATTTCAACACCTAGTAGTTTTTTGTGGTTTGAGGAGGTAATTATAGTTTTTGGATAAGATGCTGACGGGTGGGAGTGGGTTTTGTCTTAGGAGGAGTGGGTTTTGCCTGGATGAAAGAGGATAAATTTTGTTTTGTTTGGGTTAAGGATGAGGTGGGACTTAGTGAGACAATTTTTAGCCAATAGGAAAGATTCCTGGTTGTGTTTTTGGAATGTTTGAAGAGAGGACACTGAGCATATAAGAGTTGAATCATCAGCATATTGGACTATGGTGGAGTGAGGTGTGGAGGTATGGAGTTGATTGGTAAAGATAGAGAAAAGTAGGGGTCGTAGGATGGAACCTTGGGGAACTCCTATGCTAACTGGAAGAAGGGGTGATAGTTGTTGCTGCCATAGGATGTTTTGTTGATGTCCTGCAAGGTAATTTTGGAACCAGGAGATGGATGAGGTACAGAGGTTTAGGAAGGAGAGGATGTTGATTCAATTTTTTCAACATCGTTTTTTTTGATTTTATAAGTACAAATGTAATAAACTATTAAACAATAAAAATAAAAGGATGTTGATTAATTTTTGGTGGTTAACCATATCAAAGACCTTGGATAGGTCTAGGAAAATAGCATATACATATTGTCCATTATTCCTATAATGGTTGACTGTGTTGGTAAAGGACATCAGGGCTGTGGTAGTTCTATGAGAGTGATGAAAGCCATACTGTGTATCTGTTAGAAATTTTCCTCTGTGAAGATAACCCATGAGTTCAGTATGGATGACTCTTTCTAGAATTTTAGACAGGAGAGATAAGATGGCAAAGGGGCGATAGTTAGTTAACTCAGTGAAGTTACCTCCTTTGTGTAGGGGTATAAAGTGAGAAATTTTCCAACTAGTGGGGATCAGGCTCTCAGTGATTGATCTATTTATGACACAGACTACTGGATAGGCTATTCCTTCTGCTGCAATTTGAAGGGAAGTTATCAGCTGCTAGGGTAGTTGATTTAAGCCTTTTGAGTAGTTTTCTGATAGTGTTTACAGAGATTGGTTGGAATGAAAACATGGTGGAGTTTTGGGTATGGGTGGTATTTTTGTTTGAGACAGGGTGGAGTCATTGGTAGAGACTGAGTATTTCTGAGGGCTTGGATTAAATCTGTAAAGTAGGTCTTAAACTGGGTTTCTACATTGTCTGTGTTGTTGGAAGTTGACGGAGTGGGAGTAGCTGCTTCACCTGGGTGTAGTATGTTATTAACTGCAGCCCAGAATTTTTGAGGATTGTTTTAGTGTTTTACTTGAATATTTCGGTTGTAATTGGTTTTATCCCATTTCACTAGTTTTTTGGCTTTATTACGTAGTTCAAGGTAAATTTGCTTTGTTGAGTGGGATCTATTTTTATGAAATTGTACCCAGGCCTTGGCCCAGACCTTAAGTAGAGATCTGCATTCTTTACTTAGCCAGGGAGCATAGTTTGATTTAACTCTGATGGTTCTTGGTGGTGCATGGTGGCTGAGTAAGTTTAAGAAGGTAGAGTTGAAGGAGTTAACTGCTTCATCTAAAGGTAGCTGTCTGAGGTTTTCCCAGTTGCAGCTTTTTAGGGAGAAAATGAAATTGTTGATGCTGAAATTCCTTTTATCACTGATTTGATGGTAGGTGGCCTGGTAGATTTGATGGGTTTTAGCACGAAGGAGAAAGGTTGGCTGGTGGTCACTTAGATTGTCAGGGAGACACCCTGAGTGGGACATTCGGGTTGGGTTGTTGACTAAGGTCCAGTCCAATATGGATTGTTGACCGGAGGTTTTATCTGTCCTAGTAGGTGATGTGATTAGTTGGGTAAACCCGTGTAGGTTAATATGTGATGCTGGATTAGAGAAAGAGCATGTTAGCCAGTAAATGTTGAAATCTCATACAAAGATGGTCTCTTGAGGAAGGGAATTGGATGCCCAGTATATTATACATTCGTGTGTGGGAATTATTGCCTGGTGGAATGCATCCACCAAGGATGTTTATATTTTTATTGGGGTTGATTTTTAGCCTAGCAAGTATTATTTCTGCATTTTCTAATTCGGGAATTTTTAAGTCTAAGAGATCAAGTGATAGGTGATTTTTAAATAGGATTGCTACACTTTCTCCTTTCTTCGTTAACCTGTCTTTACATAGTATGCTGTAACCTGGTACTGTGATTTCATTACTGTTAATGTTAGGTTTTAGCCAGGTTTCTGTTAGTATTGCGATGTTAGGGGAATAGAGGGAGAGCATGGCATGTAGGTCATGAACTTTGTTAGTGATGCTCCTTGTATTAATATTTAGGAGGGGAAGGGAGTATTTGTGTCTTTTCTGAAGGAGATCAGGACTGAAAGAGATGGAGTCATGTGGAACATTGTTTTGGAGGGTGGGGCTCAGATTGGGGTGTACATCCCCAGAGCGGGTTAGTTGGACAACTAGATGTAATAGTAGTTTGGAGAGCTTGTTATGGAGTCTGATAAATCTATGTCAGGAAGTGGCTCTTGATAGTGGAGATGGTAGCTTGAATTTGTGGTAGACTATGTAGGTGGTATTGAAGAGACTGGTGGCTATGGCAAAGTATGATGAGTTACTGGGGTTGGGACTGTATAATAAAAAGTAGGACATTTATTCGTGGAACAACTATTTGCTTTCTGGCAGGAACTTAAATGTTAAAAAATGTTACTTTGCAGTTTAGAACTGATGAACTGGAAGAAGAGGATGTCAAAACAAGCATACAGTGTTTATGTGCAAGTTACAGATGAGAGAAACGTATGGAATGGAAGGTAGAGGTTAGAATCTGTTCTGACAAGTGAAAAACATGGTGAAACATTTACCTAGTGTTATTTTTGTGCTCACAGAGGGATAGTAAGATACGCTGGCAAGTTTCAAACATGTTTCTTTTGAGAGGACTTTTCTCATTTAAATAATGATTGTGACAAGATAGATCTAATCAGTGTGAGGAGAAAAGACATTACAGGAAGAACGTTTGTGGGTAAAAAGGGGCACTTTTGAATGGATTGTCAAAAGCAAACAGTAAATAAAGGAAAAGAAGGGGAAAGGGAAGAAAACATGCATAGGGCAGGACAACAAGAGGCTCAAGAGGCTGGAGAAGAGCTATTTGAAGAATAAACTATATATGAAGGAAAACATATGGAGGGGAATGACAGAGACTGCAGGCAGAAACAGGAGAAGAGATTAACACTAATATTTTTTTGAAGTTCTAACTAGTGAAAAATCTGATTCTGATGATCAAGGATTATTTGTACATAAATCCAGGAAGAATATTCAATAGAGGAAAAAGTAATACTAGGAAAACAAAAATGTAAAAGTATTTCCCATAAACTTAAAAAGAAGGATAAGTAACACTTTTAGCGTACTTTCAGTAAATATAAACAGTATTTTAAATACTGTAAAAAGATAGGGATACTGGAATGGTGTTCTAAATGTGATGTGGGTGTTATCCTGTTGGAGGTTGTAAGATTCCTGACAAGTGAAGAAAGACAGCAAACAGTGAAATTGTGAGGTGGAAATATTTGGAACTTAGGAAATAAAATTTGTTCTGGAGTGGCTGTGTTGTATAAAAAAAAAAGCAAAAATACTAAATGAAACTTTGGTCAGGATGGGAAGGTTAACTGTTGTGGATGTGAGGTATAAATGAAATTGAGTGGCATAGGCAGAAGGTGGGGTGGGTAAACACAGAGAGATGGTAACAGAGTAGAGGTGAGCAGAGTTATAGTAGAAGAGGAGAGATGTTATACTTCTCCTGCAGATGTACAGTGAAGCCCTAAGAGCATGTTTGTTTGTCTTTCGGCTTTTCCCGGTAAGGGGTCGCCACAGCAGAACTCCAGTCCGCTAATGATTGGCAGTATATTTTTATGAAACGCCGAGGTGCCAGCTCGACACTCAACCTTCAACGAAGGCATGCCCATTTACGCACGCATGTCTTTCGAACACTACCCAACCGTGGGGAGGACATGCAGTCTCCACACAGAAGGCACTCCCAAGCCCAGCCGAGAATCGAACAGGAGAACCTCTTGCTGTGAGGTAACAATGCTACCGCAGTACCACCGCAGCAGTGAGAGCATATTCCAGGGGGTAGCTACAGACTTTGACTTTAAGGAGGATCCCACTGCTTGTTGGGCTTTATTGATGGAGAAGAGGACTTTATCTTTACAGCGAAGAACTTTGGTAGGGTGGTAGTGTAGTTAAGGGGAAGATGTAAAAAATGTAAATAAATGCAGTAATTGATAAAATGTGGTAAATTAACTTTGTACAAGGAGAACGATGTGCAGCCCTACCTGGTAGCCTTTCAAAGACATGCTCAAGATCAATGGCCACAAGCTGAATGGAAAAAGATTCTATCATCACAATGGTCTCTGGATTCACAGAAGGCATATAAGGACTTAGGACACGCTGATGCCCATGATTACCAGAAGCTTAAACAAGATGTTTTAGCAAGGCCTGGAGCGTCACATGAGGTGCAGTCTCTAATAACAGGATATTCAGTGCAAACAGATCACTTAGGCCACAGATGGCTGACAATGCACATTGTAACTTTGTGGTTTGGACCTCGTATAAAAAATGCAAATAAAATTTTAGAAGACTTAGCTATAGACAATATTAAAATGTCTGTCCCTGCTAATTTAAGAAAATGGGTATTTCATAGTCATATGACCAACTAGTTGCAAAGTAGAATGTTTATTGTTAAGCAATCTGGCAGACCTTAAGTAGATTTGCATGTACAAAGGCTATTAACAAGTCCTCACTGAAGTATGTGGTTTTGCAAGCAGACAAGAAAACACTGTAAGTAACCAACTTACTTGGATTGTTTTAAATGTTCTAGAAAAGTGCATATAGGCAAGTGCTGCACAGTAACTGACTACAGTACTATGCCTGTAAAAACTGTTAGTACTAGCCAACAAATTGTACAAATTGCTATGGAATGTGATCTTAAGGAATGTGATAATGCTGAAATTGTCAAATGTAAATTGAGATTGAGGGCAAAGAAATACTGGAATTGCTGGACTGTACTTGAAGCACACAGGGTTTGTAAACATAAAACAACTAGCAAACTAAAAATTAAGTGATATGTATACATGGAAACAACAGTGAATACATTATAACAAAAGTAGAAATATAGACGCACACAGCTCTAGTGCCTAACTTAACACATGATATGATAAGTAGCCAAGACTTTCAGCAATTTAAAGATTATGGAGCTTATGGGGGGAGGGTAACAGGTTCACCCTGATATGTTACCAGAAATATAACTCCTGTAAAGAAAAGGGTACAGAACTAAAAGACAGAAATGTGCTATGATATGTCTGTGAGTCAAAGGGCTAGATAAGTCTGATGTTGAGTCTTGCCAACAGGTTACCGTGTCAAAATAATAAGAGAAGGTAGTATACAGACAGTTGGGGGAAAGAGCCTATTTTCAAAAGACTCTAGCAATTAAAATAAAAGAACTCTGTGAAGAGTTATCAAACAATCTGGAAATATAGAGCTGATAAGTATATTTTCCACACTTTGTTCAGTGTTCTGCACTGTCTTTATTTTTGCTTGACTAAATTATTTATATATTTGCTGACCAAATTTTGTTTTCTGATCTGTGCTGAAATTTTTATTTCTGAGAGAGTTTGTATTGAACTTATTCAGGGTGGAAAATCTAGTCTAACAACTTTTGTGTTATCTGATTGTCTCAAGGCTTGCCTTTGTCTTGCTGGTATAAAAATATTATCTTTGTGTGAAGTCCCGCATATCATTGCTAGAATATCCTTGTGCCTGACTGCGAGTGCTTCTCAAACATTCTGGAAATATAGAGCTGATAAGCATATTTTTTGCACTTTAACTGTTCAGTGTTCTGCACTTTATTTTTGCTTGACTGAATTATTTATATATTTGCTGACCAAATTTTATTTTATGATCTATGCTGAATTTCTTTTGTCCCACCCTCCAACCTAACTGCTGTTGTGTTCTTAAAGTTGGTGGCTTTTGCAGTTGCCCACCCCTACTGTAAATGTGATCTGGGACACTCCTCCCAGTCCCATCTCATTAGCTCATTCTACCTAATACAGAGATCATTTGGAAAGGCCAAAGCCCTTAGCCCCCTAACCTTGAATTATCTTCTGTTCCTGCTCTCTCCCTTTCCACTTTATAAAAAAATAAATAAATAAAACAAACAAAAAAGACACTTTATTCAGCTGCTTATATTTTTCTGTATTTGTGTTTCTTCCTACTACTCTGTTACTTCATCTTGCTTTTTCCTGCTACTTGCTGATTGTTCTCTAAAGTGTTCAACTGCATCTTTTCTGTTGCATGTATTACTGTTGATAACCTGTCTAAATTGTTAAGTGTTATTCTAAGCTCTTAGTTTTAGTTTAAGCACTTGGGATTTAGGCCCACCCCTTATCTCTCCATGGCCTTTCTCCCTCAGATTCTGAGAAATATGGATGGACAATTTCCTATAGTTTCTACTGCCAGTCTGATTGATGTGGGCATCTTGAGACAGTGCAGCAACTGCCTCATGTGTATGGACAACCATCTACTACTAGCACCTAGGAATACAATTTGTGAGAGATGCAATTACATTAGGAACCTAGAGTCCATGCTCTCTCCCACTCAAGCCAGTATATCTGGCACCAAAAAGGTTGTCAACACAATCACATACCCACATATGTGAAGGTCCTCCACATAAACATATCCAAACAAAGGAGACCTCCGGGGCAGAAAGACAAGTGATCTCCACAGCCCTCAACACCACATACCATGCATAGCCCACACAACAGTGTCTCACAGCCACTAAGGCTTCACCATAAACCCAGCATATTAGTCATAGGAGACTCCATTGTGAGACACACAGATGTGCCTCTCACCAGGCTGGATAAGGAGAAAGTCACGGTTAATTGTCGGTCAGATGCCAGAATCCACCATATCACATATGCACTCGAGTCTCTCAACAGCAGGTACTGTTATAACTTTGTCATAGTCCATGTTGGTGTGAATGACATGAGACATACCTCTCTGGACTATATGAAGAGAGACGTGATTGAACTCACTGATTATGTGTCCCATTCAGGTATGTCCCTAGCCTTAAGCAGCATTCTGCCTTCACCAAGAATGATGCCTCAGTGCCAACAGAAAATGATTGACTTTAACAACTGGCTTAGTTTCTGGTGTCATTCCAGGGGGATCCAGTACCTGACAGCCTGGGAAGATATAATCAGCAGACCACAATGCTTTGTCAGAAATGGCCTGCATCTGTCTCACCTGGGCTTCAGCCTTCTGGCAAAGGCCCTTGCCTCCCCCATAGTGCCTTTTTTAGGAAAAGTCCTGAGGTTGATAAAACCAACATTACAATTTCAACAAAATGCAAATTAAAGGTCATGCTGCTAAACGCTAGGAGTCTAAACATGAAACTGCACTCACTGCAAGCATCCTTAACCCTAGAAAATGCTGACATCTGTGCAGTCACAGAAACCTGGTATAAAGCTGTGGAGAGCATCCCAGCCTTACCTGGTTACTCATCCTATCATACATTCAGATCCCAAACTGTGGACAGTCAAGCCAAAGAAGGTGGAGTTTCAATATGCATTAAAGACATACACACCTCCAGGCTGGTCAAACAGTATGACACACCGGAGATGCTCCAGGTGCAGTTAACTATTGAAAAGACCCCTATTCAAATAACAGCTAGCTACCAGCCCCCAAATTTGACTCAAGATGCCCAGTCCACCTATTTGGACCTGCTCAAATCTATCAAGATTCAACCCTTTACCCTGATTCTGGGTGACTTTAACTTCCCAAACATAGACTGAAAGAACTACTCATGCCAGAACACAAATGTCCAGAGATTCCTCAATTTTGTCAATGCAAATGTCTTGGAACAGCTAGTTGATACCCTCACAAAAGGTGATAATATCTTGGACTAGGTATTAACCAACATGAGTAACCACTGCAGCATCTCTATAGTATCATCCTCCCTGGTAAGATCTGATCATAAAGCGGTCACTTTTGAAGTCACCATCTCCCTCAACCAGTCTCTAGCTAGGATCAGATATAAAGACTTCTCCAAAGCTGTTTACAAACTCCTGAAGGAAGGTATAAACAGCTTCACAGCCCCCTCCCCCTGTGTATGAACTGGCACCAATATCCAAAACTACACCAAAGCACTATAAGAGCATTTATATAGATGCATGGAATCAGGAATACCAAACAGGACTAAATCATCCTCCACAAGGAAGAGTAAACCTGTCTGGTGGACATCTTCAATAAACTCTATAACAAAATAAAAAAACTGCTGTCCAAGACCAAGAAGGAGCAGGTGCCCAATTGGAGGCAATGTCTCCTTAGCATGAACAAGCAAATAAGAGCACTAGTGAAATCCCCCAAAGCAAACTTCAAGTCCAAATTGGCCACATCTACTAGAGACAATCATAAAGCCTTCTTCACATATGTCCACAACCACAAAGGAAGAACCCAGATCTGGCCAGAATTGGTGGTCAAGGACACCACAAATACAAATGCCGTAGATATAGCAAACTTGCTGGCTGACAGATTCAGCGAAAACCTCACCCCTCCGAACCCTCATCAGTAAATCAGGACATCCCCAGTACCTACCATCTTCCCCTTATATCTAGGGAACAGATCATCACTTCTCTCTCAAAGGCAAAAAATACAGCCTCCATGGGACCCACTAGCATACCAGGCTGCATCCTACGTGAACTCAGGCAGGAACTTGCAGCACCATTAGGCACCCTATTCAACCCAAGCCTGAGTACCAGCTTCATCCCAACTGAGTGGAGGACTGCCACCACTGTCATCCCTTTACACGAAGGTGGAGTGTCCACTGATCTGGGAAATTATAGACCCATCAGCCTAAATAGCCTGATCTGCAATGCCATGGAATAGATTATCATGGAACTCATTAACAAGGACATTGGCAACTTCCAAACACTCAATCCCACACAGTTTGGCTTCATCAAGGGGAGGTCATGTCTGCTAAATTTGGTCGACTTCTTTGAGACAGTCCCCAAAGCCATGGATGAAGGGAAGACGGTGCACACCACCTACCTTGACCTGGCCAAAGCCTTTGACACTATTACCCACCTGGGCATAATAGATAAACTCTCTCAACTAGGCGTCAATCCATATGTTACCAGATGGGTAGCAAACTGGCTCACTGATAGAACCCACCAAGTCAAAAGAGGGGAAGCCACCTCAAGCAGCAGACCTGTAGCAAGCAGCATACCCCAGGGTTCGGTCTTGGGGCCTCTGTTATTTGGGATATACTTTTCTGAGGTGCAGGCCAAACCCAGTGGGCTATGGCTGACCAGGTTTGCAGATGACTGCAAGCTGGGTGCTGTCATCAGTTCCCTAGTGATGTAGACATCCTCCAAGAGGGTATCACTCAGACAAATGACTGGTGCCAGAAACATGGCCTCAAGTTGAATACCAAAACATGCATCATCATCCCCCTTGGGGAAGAGTCACATCCCCACAAATTATCACATTGATAATAATGTCCTAAGCATGCAATCAGTAGTGAAGGACTTGGGCACCCAGGTTGATAGCAACCTGACTTTTGACCACCATGTTGCTTCTATTGTACGGAAAGCCTTCTACATGGCCCACCTCATAAGCAAGAGTATCTCATCCAGGTTCAAGGAGGTCATAACATCCCTGTATTCTTCCCTTATAAGGCCCATTATTGAGTACAATGCTCCTTTCGGCATGTATTTCACAAAGCACGTGCAGCAGCTGGAGACACCACAGACGTTCCTCACCAGGAGAATCCAGGGCCTCAAACATCTGGCATACACAGATAGGCTAAAAGCCCTATCCCTCTACTCAGTTTCATACGGACTCCTCAGAGGTGACCTCTGTCTGGCATACAAGGTGATCACGGACCCCATTTTGATGGGACTGGTGCATATCCGCAAGTCAAGCTCCACTTGAGTAACTCGCACATGCAGCCTCAACTTGGTCTGTGACATCAACAGGACTTGTTGGCAGGACAGATTTGTGTCCCAGGGACTCCCCCATCTAGGGAATAGACTCCCTCTCCATGTCAAGCAGAGTACCTCTTTACTCCATTTTAAGCGCAACCTGGATAACTGGATGGGAAACAGAAAATATACCCCCTGGGATACCACCCATGTCCCTGCTGGACAAGGGCATTGGGTGCTGACTTGTCTAAACATGGGCTAAACTCTTGGCTGGGTTTATAAGAGCCTCAGGGCCGATAGCCTAGTGACCTCCTATGATCATATGATCCTATGAAACTAACAGGGAAGGACCTATAGTTACGAATACACTAAGAAAAATAGGTGTAGAAACTGAGGGAATACACAGATGAATATCATACTGAAGACAGAGGGAAAGGGTATCCTGAACAGGACCCTATGCTTCTTTCTGCTACATCAAAGCAGAAAGCCAGTCAGAAGCAAAACCAGTTCTCTTAAAGTAGAGAAAATAAGAAAATACTGAAGGAAGAAGCGAAACTGATCTGTTTTACAGTTAAACCATAGATAAAAAGCAGGTAATTGGTCGGTTATTAGATGCAAGACCTTTCAGAATGCATTTAATGAAATTATAATTATAACATAGCCACATTTTTGGTGGTCTTTTAGGGACAGATAAGAGAAGAGCCGGGGTTTTAGCTGGATTTTACTGATCTAGTATTATGAGAGATATGCAGAACATTTGTGCGACCTGTCTTGAGTGTCAAAGGGCAGCATCTAATCCAGGATTTTAGAACCATTTGTGCACATACATACTGTGCATGTCCCATTTGAATGCAGTGCAATGGACATTGTGGTCTCACTTGTAAAATCAAGTAAGTTCCATCAGTATAGCCTAGTAATTATTAATTATGCAATAAAATTTCCTGAGGTTGTACCCCTATGAAGAGACAATGCAAAGACCAAAGTACTGCTTTTTTCTGTGGTAGACATTCCTTAAGCAATTCTCACTGACCACTGCACTTCACTTATATACAGATTAATATAAAAACTTGGGGATTTTTTCTTAAGTGAAACAATACAGGGCATGCACATACTGGGTCTATGACATATCAATGAATACCCAATCGTCGAATACCTATTTATCAAAGCCGGTCTTCAGCAAATGGTGGATTTTAACTAGGGCAAACCAGCGGTTGGCCACCGTCTGGAATTTCCTCTTTTTCCCACTGTAGTGTGATCTCAGAGTTGATATATTTAGTTGGGGGGGGATGCAGCCCCCACCTTGGCAGGTTTTTAAACATTTTTTTTTCGGTCGCTTGGTTGGCCAACCATTTGTGTGTCCTAGTTATAATCCCCTATTCGCTGAAGAGCAGCTTTGATAAATAGCTATTTGATGAATGGGTATTTGCTGAATAGCCATTTGACAAAATGTCATAGACCCATATATACCACCCTCAAACAAATTAGCTGAGTCCTTTAATAAAACTTTAAATCCATGGTACAAAAAGCCTATAGATATTGGAATTGTTGTCTGGCACACATCCTCAAAATCTGTTGGACAGTATGGGAGGATGAAAACTCCTGTCTTAAAAGTGTGACAGAGCATTTTTCAGGCCTGCAGGGCAGATTAAGAACTATAATGCCTGTAGTAAAAGAACATATGGAAAGAACACAAAATGCATATAATAAAACTACTTATCTCAAAGAGTTCAGGCCAAAAGATACTGGCTAGTAGAACATAACAAAGATTATGAATGGATAGAAGAAGTAAAAGAAACAGTAAGAAGTTCAAATGCATATGACATGAAATAGGATGAAGTAACAGTCAGAGAAATTGAAACAAAATTAAGAAAAGGTCCTAATTGGAAAACCCCAGGTTAACTAACTTCTGGCTAAAAGCATTTACAGTAGAGAGTCGATTATCTGAACACTGATTATCTGAAACGTCAATTATCTGAATGCAGCCTTCCAAAGTTTCAGGTAGGAAAACTCATAAAGTCTAAATATGTAAACATTATACATATTTGCTTGTGCTTGTATTTTGAGTCTGTACTACAATAATATACTGTACTGTTTTGTACTTACAGTAAATTTGTTTTAGTTTTCTTATTTAATGTTCATCAAAAACATTTTTAGAAGTTTTTCTAATCTGGTATAATTATATAGGTTCATAGGTAGGTACTAGGCTATCTGCCCAAGGGCATTTATAAGCCTAGCCAGAGTGTGTCAGCTTTCGCCACCCCATTGATTAATTAACTGAGCCTCTTTCAAGAAGAGCCAATGAAGTGATCCCAGGGGTGTATTTTCTGTTACCCAGCAACTCGTCAAGGTTTCTCTTGAAGAGTGTTAGTGAGGGGCTCTGCCTAATGTAGCTAGGAATTTTGTTCCAAAGCATGGGGAGTCTCTGTGACAGGAATCTATCCCTCCAGCATGTTCTATTTATTGTTGTGGCGAGGTTTAGCTCACTAGAGCGAGTGGCTCGCAGTGACTTGGATTTCTTTAGGTGGAGCATGTCCATCAATTCTGAGTTGGACATGGCTTTGTAAGTCAGGCAGAGATCACCTCTGAATAAGCGATATGCGACTGAATACAGCTGGAGTTTTTCCATTCGGGCTGCATAGGACATATGTTTGAGGCCAGTAATCCTCTTGGTGAGGTACTTTTGTGGTCTTTCCAGCTGTTGGAAGCGTCTTGTGAGGTACATCCCAAATGAGGCATTGTACTCTATGATGGGTCTGATGAGTGACGAGTAGAGGGGCACTATAACCTCTTTATTTCTAGATGCGAACCATTTAGTAGTTAGATGGGCTACACAGAAGGATTTCCTAACTACTTTGGCAATATGATTGTCAAAGGAGAGATTACTATCTACCTGGGTCCCCAGATCTCTTATTACCTCTTCTGTATTAAGGGGGCTGCCACCTATGTGGTAATTCATGGGTGTTTTGTTTTTCCCAAATTGGATGACTATGCATTTTTTGGCATTTAGCTTGAGACCATGACTTTGACACCAGGTGTCTGTCTCATTAAGGCCCTTTTGGAGAATGTCCATGTCAGCTGGAGAGTCAATTATGGCTCCCAGTTTGCAGTCATCGGTGAACTTGGTTAACCATAGTCCTCCTGTGTTTGCCTGTACTTCTGAGAAGTATATGCCAAACAGTAGGGGTACCAGGACCGAGCCTTGTGGGACACCAATTGTGACTGGTTTAGAGTCGGACCTGGAGCCCACTATTCTTACCGTGTGAGTTCTGTCTGTAAGCCAGTTGGCAACCCATCTCGTGACATAGGGGTTTATGTTCAGGCTGGTGAGTTTTTCTATAATTCCAGAGTGGGGAATGGTGTCAAAAGCCTCAGCGAGGTCAAGGTAGGCTGTGTGAACTACCTTCCCCTCATCTATGGCCTTGGTGACTGTCCTGAAGAAGTCAACCAGGTTTAATAGGCATGATCTGCCCTTAACAAAGTCGAACTGGGACGGGTCAAGTGTTTGGAGGTTCCCAATGTTTTTGTTAATGGGTTCCATGATGATGCGCTCCATAGCCTTGCAGACCAGGCTAGTCAGGCTTATGGGGCGATAGTTACCAGGGTCAGTTGTGGCCCTCCTTTGTGGAGTGGAATAACCGTTGCTGTGCACCATCCTATGGGTACGTAGCCTGTGGAGAGGCTGAGGTTGAACAGTGTGTTCTGTAGTTCGTGCAAGACACATCCTGGGACACCATCTGGCCCCATTAATGCTGTGCTTTTGGCTTTTGAAAGGACTGTTTTCACCTGTACGTCTGATTTCCAGGACACTACACTTTCTCTGTATTGTTGTGGGCCCTTTTGGGGGTGAGGGGGGTGAAGTTTGCACTGAATCTATCTGCCAGGATGTTGGCAATATCAGTGAGTTCAGTATATTTTTTCATATTTTTCAGTAGCTCAGAGCATATCTGTGAGTTGCCACTTAGATTCTTGACAAAGCTAAAGAAGGCTTTGTGGTTATCTTTCGAATCCTTGGCTATTTTTCTTTCGAAGTTAGCCTTGGATGATTTTATGAGGGACCTTAGTTTCTTACTGATA
This sequence comes from Protopterus annectens, assembly GCF_019279795.1. NCBI lineage: Eukaryota > Metazoa > Chordata > Ceratodontiformes > Protopteridae > Protopterus > Protopterus annectens. The sequence continues at coordinate 802,502,790 of NC_056745.1, forward strand.
CTGATCAGGGATGTCTTTCCTTCTTGGGATTTGCTTTTTTCTGAACTAGTTTCCTCCTTCTATTGTATAGCCTGTTTATGGCAGGGATCCACCAGACTGGTTTCCTTCTCTTAGGGGAGTGAGTCTTGGTTTTGCTAGGGATGGCACAATCCATGCATCCTTGTAGGTGCTCATAGAGTGCATTTGTAAAGGTTCCTGCATCTTGGACACTGTTATCCTTTAGAGTGGGGGCTGTGAAACTTACCACCTCTGTCTTAAGTAAGGTGAAGTTTGCTATAGAAAAGTTTTTCACTGTGGTTTCCTTGGTTGAAGGTGGTGGTGTGGTGTGGACATCCAGAGTGATTAGTTTATGGTCTGATCTAACCAGTGACGGGTTGACCTCCAGTGTGGAACACCTGTCGCCCATGTTGGTGATGACCAGGTCCAATATGTTTTCACCTCTGGTAGGGGAGTTTACCAGCTGATCCAGGGCATTTGAGTTGATAAATTCCAGAAAGCACTAGACCTGGGAGTTTGTACTTGAGTAGTTTTCTCAGTTAACAGTAGGGTAATTAAAATCGCCCAATATCAGGGTGTTCGGTAGGACCTTCATGTTTTACAGTGTCTTCAGAAAGGTGGAGTGGTGGTCCTGGGTCATGGAGGGTGATCTGTAACAGGCCACAATTTGCACTACAGATTTGCCTGATGTTAGTTGCACATGGATGATCTCGGAGGTATCATGCTGCACCACTAACCAGGAGGTGTAGGTATCCTTGATGAATATGGATACACCCCTCCTTTTGTGTTTCGGTCTATGTTCTGTGGCCAAAATGTGTGGTATGAGTTGTAGCCCGATAGTGCTGGGGTGCTCTGTGGAGCCTTGAACCAAGTTTCAGTTACTGCACAGATGTCGATGTTCTCCATACTGAGGAGTGCTTTGAGCATGTGCATTTTGAGATTTAAACTCCTGGCGTTGAGTTGCATAACCCTCATTTTTTATTTGTGCTGTTTATGGAGGTGGGTTTGACTTTTGAGTCTTGCCTAAAAAAGGCACTATGGGGGCAGCAAGAGCCTTGGCCAGTATTCAAAAGCCTAGGGGTGACAGGTGCAAGCAGTCTCTTGCGAAGCAACGAGGCTTGTCGAGCATGTCGTCCCAGGCTGACAGACACTGGGTCCCCTTTGAATGACACCGGAAGCTTAGCCAATTGTTGAAATTGATCATTTTTTTCTTGGTAAGGGCAAGATGCTACTCAGGGTCAGGGTTATACCTGCCTGGGCTACATGATCAGAGAGCTCTTCCATGTCTCTTTTCATGTAGTCCAGGGAGGTATGACTTAGGTCATTCACACCAACATGAACAATGACAGAGTCATATTTGTACTTGTTCTGGAGTGACCTGAGTGCTTGTGTTATGTGGCAGATTCTGGCTCACGACAGGCAGCTAACAGTAACCTTCTCCTTGTCCAGTCTAGTGAGTGGGACGTCAGTGTGCCTGACTACAGAGTCGCCTTCTACTAGTGTATTAGGTATGTTATTTCACCTTAAGGGCTGTGATTGTGCGGCACACTGATTTTGTGTTCTGGTTTGTGATGGGAGGTGCAGGTTTTTTGGGTGACTGCTTTGGAGGTCTGTGATACTTTTGCAGGTTTTTATTTAGAGCCTCCGAGTATGAGTTCATGTATTTATGTCAGTGCTGGTTTAGTATGTCTATGTGACACTGGAGGTGTGGTGCAAGTGTTAACCTTCTCCTCGTGACTGCCTGTTTCAGTCTTGAGTGGAGAGAGCTTAGCCTCCATTTAACTATATAATTGTATCTCTCACATATGTTAATGTTTTGTGGTAGGAGGAGAGGGTTTGATTATCCAAACAGTTTGAGTATTCAAACTACCCTAGGTCCCAATTAGTTCAGAAAATCGACGCTCTAAGTAGTATCTACTCCTGAAAATAAATTTCTTGTAAAGTAGCAAGGACCTTTTGAAATTTAAGAAAAAGTAAATTATGTGAATTATAAGGTAAGATGGGCACAGAAAAGAAAAATAGACCAATGATGCCATTCAAATGCTCTGAAAACTTTTTTGGTTCATTTTCACCCCAACTACCTGCTGATCATCAGCCTCCTGTCAGCCAATTACCCTATTAATTTGTTATAACCAGAATTTCATACTTTTAAGCCCCACCCCACTGCATATGACAAGTGACAGTCCCTGGAACTGGCAAGCAGTGGATATCATTGTTGCAGTGCCTTACACTTCTGCAAGGGACTGACATGAACTGAATGTTTCATCCACCCACAAAAAGTACTGCAAGGTGGTTGCCCCAGTCCCAACCAGGGAAACCCAGTCATTGTACATATACCTCTGTATGCATGTACTACTTCCTCCATCCTCGGGATGTGTATGACCACCCAATCTTCCCTGCACTGTCAAGTTCCTGAGCTGCAAGTCAAACTTGGGTCACCTTGGCCATAGTCAGGGATCTATCCCTCTACACCATTAATGCAGGCTTTAAATGTTCTAAAAATCTTGGGCAGAAACTGGAGCTTCAGAAGTGTGATTACAGTAAAAGATAAAACTCCCATAGCATGACTTGAAATTAAAATGGGGGAGACATTATTTGTGTCTCAAAATCAAGAAGCAAAAGAATCTGTACTCAGGAATTAAGGGCACATTATCAGAACTGCCTGACAGACTCATGTTATTCCAGTGTAATATGCAATGTTTGATGAAAAAGTCCTTTTGAAACCAGACTGCATACTAGAATACCAACACCAAACAAATAGACAAGCGGTACAGAAAATTCTTAAACTTAGGGCCTTAAAAGAATCCCACAGTGAGTAGACTAGTCCCATTTTACTGGTCATCAAACTTGATGGGTCTGTAATGTTTTGCAAAAGCTGTAGAAAGTTATACAGCATCTTTAAATGTTATTTATAGCCCATGCCCTGAATGGAGAAACTGATAAAAAATTGGCAATGCCACTTTAGATTTCCCCAAAGGCTATTTGCAAATTCCACTGATTCCAGATGTTTAGCAAATATGGCATTCTCTACATATCTTGGAGTCTTCCATATAGAATCCTACCTTTTGGTCCCCACTGAGTGTTCACAACATTCTAATAACTGATGGACAAGACCCAATACCAGATATGCCACAGCCCTATCCAGGTGCTTTCATAGTATTCTCTAACAATTGAGAAAGTCATCTCCCTAAATTTTTGAATTCTTATGCCAAATTGGACTGACAATTAAGCCAGCTAAGTGCAACTTAAGCATGGCAGATGCCCACTATTTGGGCTGTTTAATTGTTAGAGAGAAAGTAAAACCACAGCAGGAAAAGTTAATGCAGTACAGAATCCCCTATGCCAACAACAAATTCCAGGTTAATGTATTTTTATGGATCCCCTTCAAAACATCAAATGGTCATAACATCTAAGCTCAGAACACTGAGACCATAACATCTAAAACCCATAACGTCTAAAACTCATAACATCGAATTTCATAACATTGAAACTTTGCATCACAACTTCAAAACCTACAAATCACATGTACATAACATCCCCTCCACCTGAAAGAACACCAAAGCAGTAAACACACTTTGTACTATGTTTCTGCAGGGGGGCAAGCCCTCCTGCACAACCCATGTGGGAGGCTCTGCACCCACACACCCCTGTAAATTAAATATACCAACTTTGAGATTGCACTACAGTGGGACTTTTCCCCCACTGTAGTGCAATCTAAGAGTTGGTATATTTAACTTACAGGAGGGGGGGTGCTTGCCCCTCCCTGCAGAAATGTAGTACAAAATGTGTTTACTACTTTGGTGTTGTTTTAAGTGGATGGGGATGTTATTTACTTGTGATTTGTAGATTTTGAAGTTGTGATGCAAAGTTCCAATGTTATGAAATTCAGTGTTATGAGTTTTAGATTTTATGGGTTTTGGATGTTATGGTCTCAATATTTTGAGCTTCAATGTAATGAACTTTAGATATTTTGAAGGGGATCCATTTTTTACACCTGGAGAACTACTATCACAAACTTGTCCTAAACTTTGCTACTATTGCTTCCCCTCTGACTGACCTAACCAAGCATATAAGGCTCCACTGGAAGTTCAGTGGTTGAATGAAGCTGAACAGATGTTTGGAAACCTGAAAAGTCTAATATATTTTTAGTCCTTGACTTTTCCAATATTTCCTAGTGCATACTGATGCCTCAGAAATGGGCATTACTGCAGTGTTGTCCCACATGAAAAAGGTGGCGAAACATACCATCTGTTAAATCAGATGCTGAGAAATGCTATTCAGCGATGGGATAGGAGTGTCTGGCAAGAAAATATTCCATTACCACCCTTAAATAGTACCTGTTGTTTGGCAATAGAATACGAGGGTCTGACAATCAAACAGGCCCTCACCACCCTCAAATGCTCCTTGCTAGAAAGGGAATGTATGCTTCCTACAGGCCATGCTCCTCTTCAGTTGCTTTACAGACAGTAACTTTACAGACAGAAGGAAGGTAACACTAAACTGTCTTATTAGGTCTTATCAGGTGTTGACCCCCTAGCACTGCAATTCTAGGATTAAACATCATTGCACATCCTATCAGCTGAGGCTTGATCCAAAAGGTCTATGCTCGCACAAACCACCCATGTGTCATTCAGGGATGCACCAGGTTAGTAATGACCATTACAGGTCAGTGTACACTTAACTGCATGTGAAGGGAAAGATTAACCAAAGCCCACCTGCAAATCTCTCTTTCCAAGTACCTCTGTTATGCATCTGCATGTACCTAAATGGCAAGGTCCATGTGTCAAAGTATGCTATATTTTAATGTGTAAGAGTAAAGATGCTGCTAAAGGAGGTTAAAAGGTTGTGTGTGTGCGTGTGTGTGTGTGTGTGTGTGTGTGTGTGTGTGTGTGCGTGTGCGTGTGTGTGTGTGTGTGTGTGTGTGTGTGTGTGTGTGTGTGTGTGTGTGTGTGTGTGAGGCCAAATAATTTTTGTTGTAATGTGTATTCCTATTTCTGTAGGCACCATTCATGAAGGAGGGGTCCAGCACAATAGGACAACATAGGGCTGATGTCAGCAGGAAACTGTGGCCAATTATGATGGCAACATGCAAGCAGCATGGTTTGATAACACATCAACACTTTTTGCAAAACTATAGGGGGAGAGGGTTACCTATATCTACCTTTACAGAAGTCCCTGTTGAGGTACAAACTAAGTATACCACCTCATAAGGGCATAACTGACAAACTCTGCATGATAGTCCCTCACTGCTTCCACCTGTTTTCCCAGAGCACATAGCATCTGAAATGCATGCCACTTCTGAGGTGCTCATAGAATTATTTAGTAGATCTAAAACCCATCTACTCAAGAATAATATCAAAAGCTTTTGCTTTACAAAAAAAAAAAGTGAGGAACACCATCAGGTCCACTAAAAGAGCCCATAAATGTGGGCTGGCCACTGAAGCCAAAGCTACTTATAATTAACTTATTTATCTATGTTAAAAAACTCTAAAACATTACCTTATATTGCTCAGAACTTTTTCATGATGACACCTCCTATTCTGATCCAATAGACATTGTTATCTTCACCCTTGAGACTTCTATTCAATGTCCCAAAATATCTGAATCCCTTACACCCCCAAAGTATCTGAAGATCAGTGCTAACCAAGGCCAAAAATACTTCCTCCGTGGGACCTGACAATATACCTGGTTACTTAATTGAGAGTGTTAAACATGTTCTTACAGACACACTCCACAAACTGTTTAACATAAGTTTACCTGCTGGTTTGTCCCTGATGTGTGTTGCACTGAAAAAGTGATGCCTCTAAGCAAGGATGGTCTTACAACTAACCTGATGCCACTGAACAAGGGTGGTCTTACAACTAACCTGGATAATTGCAGACTTATTAGCATTATAAGTCTCATCTGCAAAGGCATGCAATGTACCTTAACTGCCCTCATAAACTATGATATTACGAATCTTGTTAGACTTGACCCTCTGATAATATAACATTTTGAAGGTGAGATCCTGTCTATTTAATCAGGTAAGCTTCTTTGAAAGGGTTACAGAGGCTGAAAATGATAGCCATGCAGTGCATGTGGTATGTCTTAACCTGGCCAAGATCTTCAACACCATTCCCATGCTGGCTTCATACAAAAGCTAAATGTTTTAAAAATTGAAATATATATGGTAAGATGGATAGGAAACTGGCTAAAACATAGAATCCACACACTGTGAGTTTTAGGCAGTGTAAGTTTTAGGTGCCTCAACATAAAGTATTAAAGTATAAAAGTGACCAGCTAAGACCTCTGGTAAACTTTGTAGATGACCGCAAACTGGTGGTTATTGTTAAGTCACCCAATGACATCCACATTCTCTAGAATGAACTCTCCTGAATAAAATCTTGGTGTACAAAAACTGGGCTCAAACTAAAACTAAAATTTATAGTATCATCACTGGTAGTAGAAAAGTTCTCCCTGCATCACATTGTTTCAACAGCACACCACTACAAAATGAAAATGTAATGAGAGACCTAGATACTTGGTTGGAGAAGATTCCTAACTAAAAAGACTGCATCCCTAAAGTCTGTGAGCTACCAGCAGAAGCTGGAAGTTCTATTCCTTTATTCAGCATCCTCTGGACTTATAAGGAGAGAGATCTCTGACTTGTTTACTGCACCATTAGATACCCAATTATCCTGGTCCTCCTGTTCCTCAAAAGTCCAATATCTCCACCAGTACTAAAACCATGGACATAAATTTTCACCAACAGATAAATAAAACACAGTGGGAGAACATACATTTTCTCCAACAGATAAGTAAAACACAGTGGAGGGACAGATTTATGACATCGCACCTCCAAAACCTCTGGAATAAACTTTCCTTCCATATTGAGAACTGCAACTTAGTATCTTCCTGTAAACATACCCTATACGACTGGGTGAGTATCCACAAATGTTCTCTCAGATTGACTGCTATGCCCCTCTTGAAGAAAGGCAATAAGAAGATTTGGGACAGACAGGAAGAAGATAAGAGGAAATGAGGACATCCAGCAAAGAGGTGAATGGATTGTGTGAGAGAAGATCTGCAATAGTCAGGCATGAGTGCCTAAGAAGGCAGGAGTGTGGCACTGAATCGAGAGAGATGGCAACAGTTAACATGATACCCCGACCCCATGTAGAAAATGGAAAAAAGAGGGCTGATGATGATGATGATGATGAAGAAGAATGGGGATGTGGCCTGAGGGAAGGTACTGGAAAGGCATGAACAGTCATGGGACTGAGTGTCCTTGGAGTACCTATGAAGCTTTGAATACCTGCCACCGGGAATAAATGTGTGGGGTTAGGCAGCACTATGCTTCCAGGACCATCCCTGATATGGGTGTAATACTTGGTATTAACTAGCAGATGTGCAGGTCAGTGATCCTGGTGTAACTGGCTGCTACCCATAGCATTGTGAGGGGGGGGGGGTTAGTATGCTTTGTCGATTCTTGGATGATATGTAACAAGTGCACATTAACATGGTGTACAGGGACAGGGAGCAGAGAATATTGCTGATATTACTGGTGACAAATGTTACCACAATTTTAGAAGAATGTTGCCTCCATTTTTTCGGAAAGTTGGAGTGGAGTTTTTGAATGTGCAAGGAGTAGTAAACTGTATTTACATTGTGACTGTAGGATGGCTTTGCAACCACCCTTTGGTCAGCCTTCAGAGGCCATGCTTTCCATGGGTGTGGGTGAGTCAGAATGCAGGAAGGTCAGACAGATTATCTCAAGCCAGACTACACAGGTCATTGGAGAGACAGCATCACTGTCACCTGTGGGCACAAAACCTCTCACTTCCAGTTGTAGATGTCACTATAGTCATGGCCAATGGCACTCCTCTGGCTCAGCACCTGGACTGCCTTATCAGGCTGCATGTTCAAGTTTACAATTCTACCACTTTCCTGGTATCCATGGACACCCTCAGTCATGACTGAAGACCACATCATGGTTATGATGCTTATCAGGAACAGCACAAAGTATGTAATGTCAGGATAAACATTCATGGTCCGGTAGTTCTTTCCCTTCCCTGCTACAGACCATATCGAGCCCTGACACATTCTGTCAGCATCAGTAGGGCAGAACAAGTGAGGCAACTGGCTTGGGCAAAAAGTGTTGGGGGCATGATCAATCCTGATCATTCTTTAATGCAGTGCTGGCTTTTAAAAGCCGGTATTGCATTTGCAGTTAAAACTGAGTGCTGTAACACTCCATGTGTGGTCTAACTGCAGTAACTGTTTGCTACAGTTTGCTACATTTTTTTTAACTAAAACCTGTAACACTCCATGCAGGCAGTGTATAAACTGTAGCAACTGTTTGCCACATTTGAAGCAAGCAGCTTGCTACACTTTAAAAAGAAGATTAAAAAAAAATAAAACATGAGCATCATAGTACTTTGAGCAGACAGAATAAACTGTAGCAGCAGTTTGCTACAATTCTAGCAAACAGTTTGCTACAGTTTAAAAGACTTTTTTTAAAATAAAATATCTTGAATGAGGGTTGAGGCAGGGTACAGAAACGGGACCTGAGTGGCTGGGGGGGCGGGGGTGAGTTGAGCATCTGGCCCACCTGGTTGGTGTGCCAGAAGAAAGAATGCCTGTGCTTTTTGCACTTTAATGATGGAAAGATTGGTGGGGGGTGTAAATCTAACTGTAATAAGCTGCAATGAAGAGCATTTTTTTTGTATGCTCTTCACTTGAAGATATGAGAGGTTGAGCCACTGGTTCATGTACAGGCCCATGGTGCTGGTTGAACCAATTACACTTCAACAGATTTCATCCTATTATTGGGGTGCAATACCACAATTCTGGGACATTCACATCTGTATAATTAGTGAGGATAGAGGTGAAATATTATTAACCATTAAGAAGTTGAGATTAGAGTATGGATAATTCGGAGCACCAGATCAACTGTGAACAAAACAGAAAGATAAAAATAGGTAATAAAAAGACCAGTGGAATACATGCAATACATGGGACTTTGACAGAAAAATGAAATAAATCAAACTGAATGCACTTAGGATAGGACCATAATCTTTGACTATGATTAATGGTAATAAGTAGAATCAGAAAGTGAAATGCATCCATAACAAAACAGACCTGGTTTATGATGCACTAAAACAGTAAAAGAAAAAGGAATAGCTGGTACCATCAAGAAATGCTGATTCTTTTATGGAAAGAGAATGAAAATGATAATAATAATAACATAACAATATGCAGTTAATATACTGTAACAGCAGATGTAGAACAACACACTGAAGGCTATGGGGCATATAATAACAATATGCAGTTAATATGCTGTAACAGCAGATGTAGAACAACGCACTGAAGGCTATGGGACATATAATAACAATATGCAGTTAATATACTGTAACAGCAGATGTAGAACAACGCACTGAAGGCTATGGGACATATAATAATATGCAGTTAATATACTGTAACAGCAGATGTAGAACAACACACTGAAGGCTATGGGACATATAATAACAATATGCAGTTAATATACTGTAACAGCAGATGTAGAACAACACACTGAAGGCTATGGGACATATAATAACAATATGCAGTTAATATACTGTAACAGCAGATATAGAACAACGCACTGAAGGCTATGGGACATATAATAACAATATGCAGTTAATATACTGTAACAGCAGATGTAGAACAACGCACTGAAGGCTATGGGACAAATAATAACAATATGCAGTTAATATGCTGTAACAGCAGATGTAGAACAACGCACTGAAGGCTATGGGACATATAATAACAATATGCAGTTAATATGCTGTAACAGCAGATGTAGAACAACGCACTGAAGGCTATGGGACATATAATAACAATATGCAGTTAATATACTGTAACAGCAGATGTAGGACAACGCACTGAAGGCTATGGGACATATAATAACAATATGCAGTTAATATACTGTAACAGCAGATGTAGAACAACGCACTAAAGGCTATGGGACATATAATAATATGCAGTTAATATACTGTAACAGCAGATGTAGAACAATGCACTGAAGGCTATGGGACATATAATAACAATATGCAGTTAATATACTGTAACAGCAGATGTAGAACAACGCACTGAAGGCTATGGGACATATATTAACAATATGCAGTTAATATACTGTAACAGCAGATGTAGAACAATGCACTGAAGGCTATGGGACATATAATAACAATATGCAGTTAATATGCTGTAACAGCAGATGTAGAACAACGCACTGAAGGCTATGGGACATATAATAACAATATGCAGTTAATATACTGTAACAGCAGATGTAGAACAATGCACTGAAGGCTATGGGACATATAATAACAATATGCAGTTAATATGCTGTAACAGCAGATGTAGAACAACGCACTGAAGGCTATGGGACATATAATAACAATATGCAGTTAATATGCTGTAACAGCAGATGTAGAACAACGCACTGAAGGCTATGGGACATATAATAATATGCAGTTAATATACTGTAACAGCAGATGTAGAACAATGCACTGAAGGCTATGGGGCATATAATAACAATATGCAGTTAATATACTGTAACAGCAGATGTAGAACAACGCACTGAAGGCTATGGGACATATAATAACAATATGCAGTTAATATACTGTAACAGCAGATGTAGAACAACGCACTGAAGGCTATGGGACATATAATAACAATATGCAGTTAATATACTGTAACAGCAGATGTAGAACAACGCATTGAAGGCTATGGGACATATAATAACAATATGCAGTTAATATGCTGTAACAGCAGATGTAGAACAACGCACTGAAGGCTATGGGACATATAATAAAAATATGCAGTTAATATGCTGTAACAGCAGATGTAGAACAATGCACTGAAGGCTATGGGACATATAATAACAATATGCAGTTAATATGCTGTAACAGCAGATGTAGAACAACGCACTGAAGGCTATGGGACATATAATAACAATATGCAGTTAATATACTGTAACAGCAGATGTAGAACAATGCACTGAAGGCTATGGGACATATAATAACAATATGCAGTTAATATACTATAACAGCAGATGTAGAACAACGCACTGAAGGCTATGGGACATATAATAACAATATGCAGTTAATATACTGTAACAGCAGATGTAGAACAACGCACTGAAGGCTATGGGACATATAATAATATGCAGTTAATATACTGTAACAGCAGATGTAAAACAACGCACTGAAGGCTATGGGACATATAATAACAATATGCAGTTAATATACTGTAACAGCAGATGTAGAACAACGCACTGAAGGCTATGGGACATATAATAACAATATGCAGTTAATATACTGTAACAGCAGATGTAGAACAACGCACTGAAGGCTATGGGACATATAATAACAATATGCAGTTAATATACTGTAACAGCAGATGTAGAACAATGCACTGAAGGCTATGGGGCATATAATAACAATATGCAGTTAATATACTGTAACAGCAGATGTAGAACAACGCACTGAAGGCTATGGGACATATAATACCAATATGCAGTTAATATGCTGTAACAGCAGATGTAGAACAACGCACTGAAGGCTATGGGACATATAATAACAATATGCAGTTAATATACTGTAACAGCAGATGTAGAACAATGCACTGATGGCTATGGGACATATAATAACAATATGCAGTTAATATACTGTAACAGCAGATGTAGAACAACGCACTGAAGGCTATGGGACATATAATAATATGCAGTTAATATACTGTAACAGCAGATGTAGAACAACGCACTGAAGGCTATGGGACATATAATAGCAATATGCAGTTAATATACTGTAACAGCAGATGTAGAACAACGCACTGAAGGCTATGGGACATATATTAACAATATGCAGTTAATATACTGTAACAGCAGATGTAGAACAACGCACTGAAGGCTATGGGACATATAATAACAATATGCAGTTAATATGCTGTAACAGCAGATGTAGAACAATGCACTGAAGGCTATGGGACATATAATAACAATATGCAGTTAATATACTGTAACAGCAGATGTAGAACAACGCACTGAAGGCTATGGGACATATAATAACAATATGCAGTTAATATACTGTAACAGCAGATGTAGAATAACGCACTGAAGGCTATGGGACATATAATAATATGCAGTTAATATACTGTAACAGCAGATGTAGAACAACGCACTGAACGCTATGGGACATATAATAACAATATGCAGTTAATATACTGTAACAGCAGATGTAGAACAACGCACTGAAGGCTATGGGACATATAATAACAATATGCAGTTGATATACTGTAACAGCAGATGTAGAACAATGCACTGAAGGCTATGGGACATATAATAACAATATGCAGTTAATATGCTGTAACAGCAGATGTAGAACAACGCACTGAAGGCTATGGGACATATAATAACAATATGCAGTTAATATACTGTAACAGCAGATGTAGAACAATGCACTGAAGGCTATGGGACATATAATAACAATATGCAGTTAATATACTGTAACAGCAGATGTAGAACAACGCACTGAAGGCTATGGGGCATATAATAACAATATGCAGTTAATATGCTGTAACAGCAGATGTAGAACAACACACTGAAGGCTATGGGACATATAATAACAATATGCAGTTAATATGCTGTAACAGCAGATGTAGAACAACGCACTGAAGGCTATGGGACATATAATAACAATATGCCGTTAATATACTGTAACAGCCGATGTAGAACAATGCACTGAAGGCTATGGGACATATAATAACAATATGCAGTTAATATGCTGTAACAGCAGATGTAGAACAACGCACTGAAGGCTATGGGACATCATGAACTGGCGCATGACAGCTTGTGAAACGAGGGAAAAGACAAGATGCAAAGGGACGAAAATAGAAAAAGGATTGTAGGAGAAAAGTGGCTAGTATAATTAAATGGAATAAAGTAATAAACCTGGGAAACTCACATAGGAAAACACAAGGCTGGGCCTGCAACAGTCAGAGATAAAATTCATCATTAGGCAAGACCACATTAAACTTTCAGATAAATAAAATAAAATCTAAAGAGTGAACTATAATTTCCAGAAAGTAGGGTATATTAAAAAGAAATATGACTCGGTGCTGTTTGTAAAACAGAGAATTGTACGAATTTTAGGTTTGCACAAATATCAGATTAAGACCACAGTATAAGGGCTACCATATCTCAGTTTTGCAGCTGTCGGTGTATAAAAATGTTAAAAACATTCGAACAGTTAAGTTGTATCCACAGCAAATGAGCTGCCATATTAGATAACTATTGTGCGGCTTTACAATTAATAAAATAAGAAATTGAGGATATTAAATTGGCACTTAGATGGAATTTGTGAATTTGGTCTGGTCAGGACCAGATAAAATAATAACATTAATGAATTTCAGACAATCAAATGAAAAAGAAAAGAGGGAAGAAGCACCCCTACTGTTTAATATAGTTTAAACCAGCAACAATGAATATATAATCATTTTGGGGTACAGCTAGTGTGTGTTCCTCATAGTAACAAATATGTTTCTCATACCTCTCAACTGTCCAGATTTTCACAGAATGTCCAGAATTTTTGTCTTATTTTTTGGTCTGCTCCTCATTAGGTTTATAGTTTCCTGACAACTCTCTGGGATGATCTGATGATTGAAGTCTCTAACTAATGTCGCACATTTGAGTTTCAGACTTCATATCCTTCAGAAAAATGCATGCTAACTCAAATCCTATTATTCTAGCAACTTTCTAAGTTTATAAGAGCAATATTTAAAATGTGTCCCTATTTCTGGGCATTTGCCCCCCCCCACCCCCATTTCAGACGTTGTCCAGATTTCTTACACCAAGAGGTAAGAGGTATGCCATTTCTCCCACAGATGGCTAAGGAATATGTAAATTAGAGGAAAGATGGTGCTAAAGAAGAATGGAAGATCAAAAAAGGGGAAGGAATGTACGGGATGAAAAGATAGCTATGAATTGGGGACTGAGGACAGGTGAAGGAAACCTCACTATTTGCCCATGAATGGAGGCATTAATAAATAAAGGAACATGAGCAGAGGAACATAAAATAATACAAAACTCAAATCGTTTTAAATAACTTTTTATTGAAATTCAAGTTGAATTGACAAATAGATAACCATAAATTCGTGTACGAGCAAACAAATGACTTGCAGTGCATAACATAAATTATAACAAATCAAGGCATATTTTCCTGTAAAGTATTAAGATTATCATTGTGTAATTAACATTAGACTTACATTCAGCATTAAATATAGAAAAATAAAAAGGAAAACAGGCTACAAAGAGGCAAGAAGCAAAAGGAAGAGTTGCATATCAAAAATGTAAAATATGGATGCACAGACAACAGCGAGTTATTTAGCAAGCTGTCTTTTGGAGATTTCAATAAAGTTAAAAAAGTTCAGAACCATAGCTAGGGTGGGCTGCACTATCTTGCCCAGAGTGCAATTCGCTGATGTAGAATAAAAATATATATATTTTTAGTCAAATGCTTGTTTTTTTCTCCCTTTAAGCATAAAAGAGCTGGGAACACAGGTTGACAGCAACCTCTCTTTTGACCACCACATTGCCACTGTGATCATAAAGTCCTTCTATGTGGCACATTTCATTACTAACGGTTTTGCATACAGGAAGAAAGAGGTCATTGTCTCCCTCTACTCTTCCCTCATTAGTCCAGTCATCAAGTACAATGTCCCATTTGGCATGCACCTCACTAGATGCCTGCAACAACTGGAGAAGCCACAAAAGTACCTCACAAAGAGGATCCTAGGCCCTAAACACTTGTCCTATATGGACAGACTCAAAAACTCCAACTATTTTCTGTCTTATATCGTCTACTTAGAGGCGCTCTCTGCTTGACTTACAAAGCCATGTCTGACCCAGCTCTGTTAGAAATGCTACATCTAAAGAAATCCCAATCCCTCCGCACCACACACCTCCTCATCCTCATTACCACAATCAACAGAATGTGCTAAAGGGACAGGTTCATAACCCAGAGACTGTCCGTGCTATGGAACAGACTTCCAATGCATGTCAAACAGAGCACCTCACTGGCCCTCTTCAAGAGAAATCTTGATGAGTGGATGGGAAATCGAAAATTCACCCTGGGGATCACTCCAGTGGCTTTACTTGACAGAGGCACTGGGAACTAAGGTCAGGTGGCACGATGCCAGTTTAATCCTATGGGCTAGGCTTGTAAAGGCTCCAGGGCCATTAGCCTAGTACACACCTATGAATCTATGAACCAATGAACGTACGTCCCAAACAGATGTATGAGATGCTCCTGCTTGCCTTCCATACTTACTTAAGTCATCTTGCTTTGGTACTGCCCTAAAATGACTCCTAATGCAAACTAATACCTTATGTGAGAGATGCAACTACATTGTGGAATTGAAGTCAATTATCTACGTAAAAACAAAATAGACATCAAACAGGACCTCCCAAATGCACACCACCCACACTCACCACTAAGCAAAAAGAAACCACTGCACATATCAACAGGCACACACACACACTGTTTGTCAACAAATAAGCCCCTAAGGCAAAACACATCAAATGTCTTGGTCATAGGACACTCCACAGAGAGACACACTGATGTCCCCCTCACCAGACTGGACAAGGAGAAGGTCATGGTCTGCTGCTTATCAGGTGCCAGGATCCAACAAATAACGCATGCACTCAAGTCACTCAACAACAAGTACTGTTATAGCACTGTCATAGTCCATGGTGGAGTGAATGACTTGAGATGCACCTCTCTGGACTATATGAAGACAGACATAATGGAACTTTCTGATTATGTGTCCCAGACAGGTATGTACCTAGCCTTAAGCAGTATCTTACCTTCACCCAGGATGATGCCACAGTATAAACAAAAAATGACTGACTTCAACAATTGGTTCAGTTTCTATTGTCAGTACAGGAGAATCTAGTATTAGTCAGCCTTGGAGGATATGATATACAGACCTTGCTGCTTTGCTAGAGATGGTCTGCCCCTGTCCCACTAAGCTTTCAGATACTGGCAAAGGCCCTTGCCTCCCCCATAGTACCTTTTTTATGCAATGTCAAAACAACAAATTTTCCAATGTAACAAAATCTTATTGAGACAAGCTTAGGGTCATGCTGCTTAATGCTAGGACTTTAAACACCAAACTGTACTCCCTGAAAGCATGGATGCTGATGTCTGTGCAATTACCGAGGCATTATTCAAGGCCACTGACAGCACCCTGGTCATGCAAGGCTACAATGCCTTTCACATGTTCAGACCTCAAAATGAGCATGAAGGAACCAAAAGTGGAGGTGTATCCATCGTCATTAAAACCAAATACACTTCAAGACTGGTCAAACAGCATGACTCTCTTGAACTACTCCATGTCCTGTTAACTACTGGGAAAGTACCATACCACATCATTGCTAGCTAGAGACTCCCTACCACGAACCAAGATAAGCACACCCCCTACCTCAATTTACTGGAATCCTTTGCCATACAGCCCAACACCTTAGTCACGGGAGATTTAAACTATGCTTCCATAAACTGGGGGATACGCACGAGCAAAAACAAGCTTGCCCAGATGTTCCTTGACTTTGTTAACACAAATGTTCTGCACCCCCACTAGGGCATATAATGTTTTGGACATAATACTCAATAACATGGGGGGGTCACTGTACTTCCCCATGCATGATGCCCTCCCTGGTTAGGTTAGACCAGAAATCAGTCTTGTTTCAAGTAACTACTGGAACTGACATCCTCACAGGAACAAACATTATAAAAAAGCTTTACCAAAGCTAATTCACATACATCAATGATCACTATGCAGAAGTGTATGTAAATGCCCTGTACAAACACTTAAGTGACTGCATAAACTCTGCTGTACGTGACCGGACCAAAACTAGGTCTTCCTGTAAAAACAAGCCACTGTGGTGAACTTCAAGTATAAACAGATTATATAAAAAGAGGAAGAAACTGTTGTCCAAGAGCAATACAGATATCACTCTGCATTAGAAGAGTTCCCTCCTAAACCTAAACAAGAAAATCAGAAATCTTCTAAAGTCTTCTAAAGCAATTCTTTAACTACATCTGAAGTCTAAAAAGAAATGCACAATTATGTGCCAAACTGGTTGTAGATGGGATCACTCATACTACACCAGAAGATATCACCAACCTGCTAGCCTACCAATTCAGTGTAAACTTCACCTCCCTATCCCCACCTACCATATCCCAAAGCATACCTGACACCAGCCTCCTGCCTAGTTTCTCTAGCGAACAGGTCATCTCTGCACCCAGCAAAGCCAAAAACACATTCTCAATGGGATCAGATAATATCCCAAGACCTAGAGAACCCACTTGGCATTCTCCTCAATTATAGCTTGAGAACTGGCTATGTTCCTGCAGAATGGAGAACAGCAAAAGTAATCCCCCTACACAAAGGGGGACCATCAACTGACCCTGGGAACTACAGACCCATAATTCTAACCAGCCTCATCTGCAAGGTCATGGAAAGAATTACATGGACCTTATCAACAAGGACACAGTGCAACCTCCAAATGCTGGACCCAACATAATTTTGCTTTGTTAAGGGTAGAGCATGGTTATTAAACCTGGTGGACTTCATTAAGAATGCCACCAAAACCAGGAACGAAGGTAAGACAGTGCACACAGCCTATGTCAACCTTGCCAAGGCTTTCGACACAATTCCCCTCTGTGGCATCATTGAGAAACTCTCCCTGATAGGGATTAACTCTTACTTTACTAGATGTGTAGCTAGTTGGCTTACTGACAGAGCACACTCTGTCAAAATTGGTGACTCCACCTCCAGAGTACCACAGGAGTCTGCTGGGCCCCCTTATTGTTTGTCATCTATTTCTCAGAAGTCCAGGGCAAAGTAGACAGCCTTTGGCTCACCAGGTTTGCTGATGATTGCAACCTGAGAGTAATAATTGAGTCCCCCAATGATGTCAACATATTACAAGAAGGGCTAAAACAAACAAATGACAGGTGCCAAAGCCATGGTCTAAAACCAAATGCAAAAAAAAATGCATTATTATTCCCTTAGGCAAAATAGAATTCCCTACAAATTACAATATTAACAGCACCCCCCCTCCCTGAGTTCCAACTCAGTGGTGTGAGACTTGGAAACACAGGTTTATAGCAATCTGAACTTTGACCCCAAAGTTTCCACAGTGGTAAGAAAAGCCTTCTATGTAGTGTACCTCATAAACAAGGGCATAACATCCAGGTCAAGGGATATTATAACTCCAGTGTAATTGACCTTCATCAGACAACTAATAATGTACAATGCACCCTTTTGCATGCACCTCACCCGATACTTGCAGCAGCTGGAGAGACCTCAGAGGTTTCTCACTAAGGAAAATACAGGGACTCCAAACCATGACCTGCATGGACTGGCTGAAAGCTCTGTCACTTTATTCTGTATCTTATAGGTTGCTGAGAGGTGACTTGTGCCTGGCCTACAGAGCAATGTCCAACCCTGCCCTAATGGAAATGCTGCACATCCGCAAGTCAAATGGAACAAGAGTCACTCACGCTAGGGATCTCAACCTAGCTTGTAACATTAACAGAACATGCTGGAGAGACAGATATGTCTCCTAGAGATTGTCACTGCTCTGAAATAAACTTCCTATTCATGTAAACCAGAGCTCCTCACTGACCCTATTAAAACGCAACCTAGATAATTGGATGGGAGTCTACAAATTTTCCCCTGGGGTGGCACCCATGTCCCTCATGGACAGGAGTAGCCAGTGTTGATCACAGACCCACTCTGTTCATAAATTCATTCTGTGAACTACCCAAAAAGAACAAATACAGATACTTGGGATTATCATGGCTATGCTTGTAAAGGCTCTATGTCCACCAGCCTAGTAACCTCCTATGAACCTATGAACCTATGGCTGCACAGGTAGAGGAGGCAGTGCCTTGGTGTAAGAAAGACAGTGTCTTGGGCTGTGTCACTGGCAACCATAGCAAACTGAGGGATGCAGTGTTTTGTTTTCTCAATCAAAATTGCTTGCTGTGGGCACATTTGGTATACGGGGAGACAGACTAGGGCAGAAAAAAACAACAAGTCTCTGAAGTAAGTATAGTTAAGTACTATTTAATTTTGGTGTTTGTATATACTTGTGCAGACTACTGAATTGGTTGTTGGGAGAAATATTTCATTTCAGTGTTTGTGCTTACTTGGACAGAATACAGAAGGGATCTTTGGAGGGAAATGATTCATTTTGGTGTCGTTTGAGCGCTCAGAACTGCTGAAGGGATTGTTGGGGGAACTGTTTCATGCTGGTATCATCTGAGTGTTTGTGCATACATGGACAAACTACTGAAGGGACGTTTGTGGGAAAGGATTCATTTTGATGTCATTTGAGTACTTGTGCATGCACTGACAAACTACTGGACTGACTATTGGGGAAAATTATGCACTTTGATGTCAGGGAAATGCCTGTGTATACATGGACAAACTACTGAAGGGATCACTATGACATTTAGAGAAAGAAGGCAAACAATGCAGCTACACTGCTTAATAGGCAGCAATGCAGCAAAGCTAGGCATAATTTTAATATATATTCTTCTTTATTTTAAAACAGGGATATGGTAAATCCTTCCACTATGGCTCATTGAAGATTAAACCCCCTGATGATCAGGCTCACTGAAATGTAAGAGATTTTTGCAGGGGGCAGGCTCTCCTGTATCCCCAAAGTGTGGGGGAGGAGGCAACCACCCAGACCCTCCAAATTTATATCCCTAGTCCCTTCTTGGACAATTAAAAAAGTAACATATGTCTGCCTCTCATAAAAGCAGTGTCTGAGGCATACCACTTAACTTCGTAGCACAAGAAATCTGGACAAAGCCTAAAATAATGGGGTCAAAGGCCCAAAATACAGGGACAGGCTCATCCAGACTCTGCTACACTTTGCTGTGAAGGAAAGGTTAGTTTGCTGTTATTTTTTGTATTTCTGTATTGCCTTTCTATATTTTGAATACTGTAGTTTGTTTTCTTTACCTTGTGTTTTGCTTGCATTCTGTTTAACAGCATATTAAAACTTCAAAAGAGACCACAGCTCTCTCTGTTCTGAGTCAGGCAGAATTAAGAACTGATTAATTAAGGACTCATTCATAAGACAGAAAAGGTCACTTAAGGTTAATCACTTGTTAACAGAGGGGTGGAGCTAGGAACTAAAATTTCTATTTAAGGAGTAAACTAAAACATTTCAGAGCTTTACCAGAAAGGCTCATCCAGACTCTGCTACACTTTGCTGTGAAGGAAAGGTTAGTTTGCTGTTATTTTTGTATTTCTGTATTGCCTTTCTATATTTTGAATACTGTAGTTTGTTTTCTTTACCTTGTGTTTTGCTTGCATTCTGTTTAACAGCATATTAAAACTTCAAAAGAGACCACAGCTCTCTCTGTTCTGAGTCAGGCAGAATTAAGAACTGATTAATTAAGGACTCATTTATAAGACAGAAAAGGTCACTTAAGGTTAATCACTTGTTAACAGAGGGGTGGAGCTAGGAACTAAAATTTCTATTTAAGGAGTAAACTAAAACATTTCAGAGCTTTACCAGAAAGGCTCATCCAGACTCTGCTACACTTTGCTGTGAAGGAAAGGTTAGTTTGCTGTTATTTTTGTATTTCTGTATTGCCTTTCTATATTTTGAATACTGTAGTTTGTTTTCTTTACCTTGTGTTTTGCTTGCATTCTGTTTAACAGCATATTAAAACTTCAAAAGAGACCACAGCTCTCTCTGTTCTGAGTCAGGCAGAATTAAGAACTGATTAATTAAGGACTCATTCATAAGACAGAAAAGGTCACTTAAGGTTAATCACTTGTTAACAGAGGGGGTGGAGCTAGGAACTAAAATTTCTATTTAAGGAGTAAACTAAAACATTTCAGAGCTTTACCAGAAAGGCTCATCCAGACTCTGCTACACTTTGCTGTGAAGGAAAGGTTAGTTTGCTGTTATTTTGTATTTCTGTATTGCCTTTCTATATTTTGAATACTGTAGTTTGTTTTCTTTACCTTGTGTTTTGCTTGCATTCTGTTTAACAGCATATTAAAACTTCAAAAGAGACCACAGCTCTCTCTGTTCTGAGTCAGGCAGAATTAAGAACTGATTAATTAAGGACTCATTCATAAGACAGAAGAGGTCACTTAAGGTTAATCACTTGTTAACAGAGGGGGTGGAGCTAGGAACTAAAATTTCTATTTAAGGAGTAAACTAAAACATTTCAGAGCTTTACCAGAAAGGCTCATCCAGACTCTGCTACACTTTGCTGTGAAGGAAAGGTTAGTTTGCTGTTATTTTTTGTATTTCTGTATTGCCTTTCTATATTTTGAATACTGTAGTTTGTTTTCTTTACCTTGTGTTTTGCTTGCATTCTGTTTAACAGCATATTAAAACTTCAAAAGAGACCACAGCTCTCTGTTCTGAGTCAGGCAGAATTAAGAACTGATTAATTAAGGACTCATTCATAAGACAGAAAAGGTCACTTAAGGTTAATCACTTGTTAACAGAGGGGGTGGAGCTAGGAACTAAAATTTCTATTTAAGGAGTAAACTAAAACATTTCAGAGCTTTACCAGAAAGGCTCATCCAGACTCTGCTACACTTTGCTGTGAAGGAAAGGTTAGTTTGCTGTTATTTTTGTATTTCTGTATTGCCTTTCTATATTTTGAATACTGTAGTTTGTTTTCTTTACCTTGTGTTTTGCTTGCATTCTGTTTAACAGCATATTAAAACTTCAAAAGAGACCACAGCTCTCTCTGTTCTGAGTCAGGCAGAATTAAGAACTGATTAATTAAGGACTCATTCATAAGACAGAAAAGGTCACTTAAGGTTAATCACTTGTTAACAGAGGGGGTGGAGCTAGGAACTAAAATTTCTATTTAAGGAGTAAACTAAAACATTTCAGAGCTTTACCAGAAAGGCTCATCCAGACTCTGCTACACTTTGCTGTGAAGGAAAGGTTAGTTTGCTGTTATTTTTTGTATTTCTGTATTGCCTTTCTATATTTTGAATACTGTAGTTTGTTTTCTTTACCTTGTGTTTTGCTTGCATTCTGTTTAACAGCATATTAAAACTTCAAAAGAGACCACAGCTCTCTCTGTTCTGAGTCAGGCAGAATTAAGAACTGATTAATTAAGGACTCATTCATAAGACAGAAAAGGTCACTTAAGGTTAATCACTTGTTAACAGAGGGGGTGGAGCTAGGAACTAAAATTTCTATTTAAGGAGTAAACTAAAACATTTCAGAGCTTTACCAGAAAGGCTCATCCAGACTCTGCTACACTTTGCTGTGAAGGAAAGGTTAGTTTGCTGTTATTTTTGTATTTCTGTATTGCCTTTCTATATTTTGAATACTGTAGTTTGTTTTCTTTACCTTGTGTTTTGCTTGCATTCTGTTTAACAGCATATTAAAACTTCAAAAGAGACCACAGCTCTCTCTGTTCTGAGTCAGGCAGAATTAAGAACTGATTAATTAAGGACTCATTCATAAGACAGAAAAGGTCACTTAAGGTTAATCACTTGTCAACAGAGGGGGTGGAGCTAGGAACTAAAATTTCTATTTAAGGAGTAAACTAAAACATTTCAGAGCTTTACCAGAAAGGCTCATCCAGACTCTGCTACACTTTGCTGTGAAGGAAAGGTTAGTTTGCTGTTATTTTTGTATTACTGTATTGCCTTTCTATATTTTGAATACTGTAGTTTGTTTTCTTTACCTTGTGTTTTGCTTGCATTCTGTTTAACAGCATATTAAAACTTCAAAAGAGGCCACAGCTCTCTGTTCTGACTCAGGCTGAATTAAGAACTGATTAATTAAGGACTCTTTCATAAGACAGAATAGGTCACTTAAGGTTAATCACTTGTTTACAGAGGGGTGGATCTAGGAACTAAAATTTCTATTTAAGGAGTAAACTAAAACATTTCAGAGCTTTACCAGAAAGGCTCATCCAGACTCTGCTACACTTTGCTGTGAAGGAAAGGTTAGTTTGCTGTTATTTTTGTATTTCTGTATTGCCTTTCTATATTTTGAATACTGTAGTTTGTTTTCTTTACCTTGTGTTTTGCTTGCATTCTGTTTAACAGCATATTAAAACTTCAAAAGAGACCACAGCTCTCTGTTCTGAGTCAGGCAGAATTAAGAACTGATTAATTAAGGACTCATTCATAAGACAGAAAAGGTCACTTAAGGTTAATCACTTGTTAACAGAGGGGTGGAGCTAGGAACTAAAATTTCTATTTAAGGAGTAAACTAAAACATTTCAGAGCTTTACCAGAAAGGCTCATCCAGACTCTGCTACACTTTGCTGTGAAGGAAAGGTTAGTTTGCTGTTGTGCCTTTCTATATTTTGAATACTGTAGTTTGTTTTCTTTACCTTGTGTTTTGCTTGCATTCTGTTTAACAGCATATTAAAACTTCAAAAGAGACCACAGCTCTCTCTGTTCTGAGTCAGGCAGAATTAAGAACTGATTAATTAAGGACTCATTCATAAGACAGAAGAGGTCACTTAAGGTTAATCACTTGTTAACAGAGGGGGTGGAGCTAGGAACTAAAATTTCTATTTAAGGAGTAAACTAAAACATTTCAGAGCTTTACCAGAAAGGCTCATCCAGACTCTGCTACACTTTGCTGTGAAGGAAAGGTTAGTTTGCTGTTATTTTTGTATTACTGTATTGCCTTTCTATATTTTAATACTGTAGTTTGTTTTCTTTACCTTGTGTTTTGCTTGCATTCTGTTTAACAGCATATTAAAACTTCAAAAGAGACCACAGCTCTCTGTTCTGAGTCAGGCAGAATTTTTCCCTCCTCCCACCCATTTAAGTTGTCTTGTTAAATACCACTGTCTTTCTAGTTGCCCGCCTCTTATGTTAATCTGACCATATATCTCATTTCTCTCTACTTTCACTGGCTTATGTGAGTAATCACAAAACCATCACTTTTGAAATCCACCCTTCAATTATTTAAATTTATTGGCCATCCTACAGTATTTCATAGTACCAAAATACAAAAGTAACCACCCTTTCAGTCCATCTTGCTGTTTTAAAATAGTAACTCTCCACTAAACCTTAACTTTTTAAACAGGTAAAACTCAAGTTACCTACTTTCATATCTAACTTCTCTAGTGCACACTGCAGAGTGCATTCTTTTCAATCTTACCTTTAAGCATCCCTGTTACTAGCACTTTCTCTAATACCTAAAAGATCATCTCTACTTGACTCCAAGTAGACTATTCTCTATCTGTTAAACCTAGCACTTGCTCCTACAGTACTTATTACCTTGATCTGGCACTCTTATAGATAGCACCCCAAAAGGCAAACCCCCATTTCTCGGTCACCACGTCCCCGGAATCTCTTTTAAAGTTTTTGTCTAGTCCTTCTAGCATGTCGAGGGATCAGTTGCTAGTGTCCTCTCCTGCTCAGCTGGTGAACCTGGGAATATTGAGGCAATGTTACAATTGCCTCATGTACACAGACAACCCTCTCCTCCTCCCACAAAACACAAATACATGCGAGAGATGCAACTATCACGGCCAAACTGGAGGCTGAGCTCTCTCAACATAGGACTGGCAAGACCAGTCAGGAGGAGAAGGTTACCACACACACTATAGACCCAGTCTCACATAGTACCATCACATCCTCAAATCATACACATAAACACACAAAGACATACTCGGCTCTGATCAAAAATCTACCAAAACAGCAGAGGCCACCAAAGCAGACACCCAAACAACCACCACCTCAGAACACAACACCTGCAACACATAGACCTCACAGTCAGAGTGTCAAACAGTCACAGCCCTTAAGGCCAAACACAATGCCAGACACACTAGTCATTGGTGACTCCATAGTCAGACACACTGGCGTCCCGCTCACCAGACTGAGTAAGGAGAAGGTCACAGTAAGCTGCCTGTCGGGCGCTAGAATCCGCCACATAACGCAAGCACTCAGGTCTCTCAACAGCAGGTACAAATATGACTCAGTCATTGTCCACGCTGGTGTAAGCGACCTGAGGCGTACCTCCTTGGACTACATGAAAAGAGACATTGAGGAGCTCTCTGATTATGTAGCCCAGGCAGGTATGACCCTGACCTTGAGCAGTATCCTACCTTCACCAAGAATGATGCCACAATACAGAGATAAGATGATCAGCTTTAACAATTGGCTTAAACTCTGGTGTCATTCAAAGGGGATCAATGTCTGTCTGCCTGGGATGACATGCTGGACAAGCCACGCTGCTTCGCAAGGGCGGCTTGCACCTGTCACCCTGGGATTCCGGATATTGGCAAAGGCTCTTGCCACCCCATAGAGCCTTTTTAGGCAAGGCTCAAATTCTAAACCTACCACCCTAGAACACAAAAAGGAAAAAACTAAGGGTAATGCTGCTCAATGCCAGAAGTCTAAATCTCAAAATGCACGCACTCGAGGCCCTTCTCAGTATGGAGAACATCGATGTCTGTGCAGTGACAGAAACCTGGTTCAAGGCTCCTGAGAGCACCCCAGCACTATCAGGTTTTACCTCTTATCATGCGTTCGGCCCCAAAATCCGGACAATACCAAGAAAGGAGGGTATCCATATTCATCAAAGACACCCACACCTCAAGACTGGTGGCAACGCACGATGCATCGGAGACCATCCAGGTGCAATTAACCATAGGCAAGACTGCTCTGCAAATTGTAGCATGTTACAGGCCACCCTCACAAACTCAGGAACCTCACATGGCCTTCCTGAAAACACTAGAGGGGATAAATGTATCACCAAACACCATCATACTAGGTGACTTCAATTACCCTAATATAGACTGGGAACACTACTCAAGCCCAAACACCTAGCCCAAAAGTTCCTGGAATTCATAAACGCAAATGCCATGGAACAACTAGTCACCATCCCACAAGAGGAGAAAACATACTTGATCTCATCATCACGAATATGGGAGCACAATGTTCAACACGGAAGTATACCCCTCACTGGTGAGATCAGATCACAAACTAATCTCGCTGGAGGTCCTCATCCCACCCCACCTGAAATAAAAAGACCACAGTAAAGAACTTCTCAAAGCCGACTTCACACTTCTAAAGACTAGTGTGGTCTCCTTTAAGGCCCCGAGCGGGAAAACAGTACTCAAGCCGCTGAATCACTTACAAATGCCTTCTACCAGCACCTGCAGGACTGCATGGATAAGGCAATCCCAAGCAAAACAAAGACTCTTTGTACCAAAGGCAAGCGTCCACTCTGGTGGACCCCAGCCATAAACAAACTCTACAACAAAAGAGGAAGCTACTACAAGATAGAGCAAAATCCTTAAAAGGTAAGACACCCTTGATCACTATAAGTAAAAACTAAGAGCTCTCATAAAATCATCCAAAGCAAATTTTGAAAGAAAAATAGCTAAAGACTCAAAAGACAATCATAAGGCCTTCTTTAGCTATGTTAGAAACCTGGGGAAACTCCCAGATATGCTCAGAACTAGTTCAAAATGATGTGAAGATTACTGATCCTACAGACATTGCCAACATACTGGCTGACAGGTTCAGTGCAAACTTCTCCCCTCCCCAAAGGAGAGATATCTATACCAAGCGATTGCAGCCCCAAACATCTCCAACGCCCAAGTGAGAACTGCTCTCCAAAGCAAAAACACAGCATCCATGGGACCTGATGGTGTCCCCGGCTGTGTGCTCCACGAACTCAATGAGGAATTAAACCCACAGCTAGGACAGCTGTTTAATCATAGTCTTACCTCTGGATACGTGCCCAGGAGTGGCGCACTGCAACTATGGTCCCACTTCACAAAGGCGGTGCCTCCACCGACCCTGGAAATTACCGGCCCATTAGCTTGACAAGCCTTATCTGCAAAGCCATGGAGAGGATCATAATGGACCTCATAAATAAAGACATAGGGAATTTGCAGACTTTGGATCCATCCCAGTTTGGCTTTGTCAAAGGCAGATCATGCCTTCTAAACTTGGTTGACTTTTGAAACAGTCACCAAAGCCATTGATGAGGAAAGGCAGTCCATACAGCCTACCTCGATCTGGCGAAGGCCTTTGATACAATACCCCACTCGGGTATCATTGAAAAACTCATCAGCTTAAATGTTAACCCATACATCACAAGATGGGTTGCAAACTGGCTGAGTGACAGAACCCACAGGGTCAGAGTTGCTGGCGCCATGTCAGACTCAAAGCCTGTCACAAGTGGTGTACCACAGGGCTCAGTCCTGGGCCCACTCTTGTTTGGCATCTACTTTTCCGAAGTACAAGCAAACACAGGAGGGTTATGGCTGACAAAGTTTGCAGATGACTGCAAACTGGGCCATAGTAGAAAACACATCTGACACAGATATCCTTCAGAAGGGTCTCACAGAAACGGATAACTGGTGCCAGAGCCATGGCCTAAAGTTAAATGCCAAAAATGCATAGTTATACCCTTCGGGAAAAACAAGGTTACTAGCTACCAAATAGGTGGCAATCCACTGAGTACAGAAGAAGTTATCAGGGACCTAGGGACCCAGGTTGATAGTAGTCTGTCATTCGACACCCATGTAGCTAAAGTAGTTAGGAAGACCTTCTACATTGCCCACCTTATCATGAAGGGATTCTCATCTAGATCAAGGAGGTCATAGTCTCCCTATACTCGTCACTCACCAGTCCAATGATTGAGTACAATGCCCCATTGAATGTATCTGACCCGACACTTGCAGCAGCTGGAGAAGCCACAAAGTTCCTCACCAAAAGGATAAAGGGTCTCAAACATCTGTCCTATGCTGCCCGACTGAAAGAACTCCAGCTCTATTCAGTCGCACGCTTGCTCAGAGGTGACCTTTGCCTAACATACAAGGCCATGTCAAACCCAGATTTGATGAATATGCTTCACCTCAAAAATCTAGATCCATCAGAGCCACAAGGGCGGAGACTTAAACCTCGACACGGCTATTAATAGGACGTGCTGGAGGGATAGATTCATCACCCAAAGTCTCCCTATGCTGTGGAATAAAATCCCGGTATATGTGAGGCAGAGCACCTCACTGGCCTTGTTCAAGAGAAATCTTGACCAATGGATGGGAGATCGCAGATATACCCCAGGGATTACCTCAGTGTCACTGCTCAACAGAGGCACAGCAAAATAATGGGTATAGTTCCCCATACTAAAGGGGTGGCGTAAGCCACAAAACTATGGGCTAGGCTTGTAAATGCCCTCGGGCAGATAGCCTAGTATGAACCTATGAACCTATGAACCTAAATATTGCTCTAATAAAGTTTAAATTAAGAAAGCTCCTAGAATAACAGGATTTGTATCAGTATGCATTTTTTGAATGAAATTATGCCTGAAATACAAATGTATGCCATTATTTCATGAGTTCAGTCTTCACTGATTTGCCAGAAAACCAACATTTTATGAAAATCTGGACATTCTGCAAAAATCTGGACAGTTGAGAGGTATGGTCAGGGGCCAGGACTAAGTATTCAGTACATGTTGATTATACTCCGAAAGTTCGTTGTGATGCCTAGGCGAACTAAGTAAAACAATCAATCAAAATGAGGCCTCGCTGTACTCTGTATTCGTAATAGGCTTCTTGAGGTCTCCATTTAAACTACTTTGAAATAATCCTATTACTACAGATTTGTAGAATAACAAATTGTGCTGCCCAAAGTATTATACTGCATGTCTGAGCCAGAGATTGGTATAGGGCTTTGTAGAATGTTTTTTCCTTTGGTGTTTAAGCAGCTGAAGAGTATCATAAAATAGGGTTGGTGCCTGTAATGGAGTTTACAGATAGTTATTGAATTTCATATTTAGGATTATTACTGGACTTTTATAAAATGTATGTTTTAATTAAAATGAAGTTAATTTTAGCTCAGACACTTCCTTTCTTGATGACTGACATTAGAATTGGATATATACCTATCATGGTTTGTTTTGTGCAGTAACCAAAGAATTGTGTGTGTGTGTGTGTGTGTGTGTGTGTGTGTGTGTGTGTGTGTGTGTGTGTGTGTGTGTGTGTGTGTCTGAGGAATTCATATGTTAGTAATATGCTATCTACCCTTGTAGGCCATTTTAAACCAAGCCAAATTTCTCATCCCAAAAGTAATCAGCAAACTCTGTACCTTATGTTTATGAGATACACGCAGTATGACTCATACTGTCAGAAACAATTTAATCCAAGGAACCATTTTTTTCTCTTATCTCCCCAATAATTTTTGATTTGTTCTGTTGCGCACTTGCTAATACTTTGCATTTTTCTTTATTTATTTGTTTTGTATCAGAGTCATTTTATAACTGAAACATGGCACTCAGAGGTACTGCCTATATTGTCCAGTAGAGCACACCCCTGTTGTTAAACAGTAAACACGCTCAGTGTAAGTGTCTGGTATCTTATTATGCCACTGGGGCAGGCTGTTAGCACACAATAAACCACACATTGCTGTGTTGAAGATCCAATGTTCAATGAACTAGCACAAATAATTAAAACATTGTGTTACAAGGAGGTGTCAATACGATATAAACTTCAAGTACAAATCTTGTTGTGATGCACACTAAGCTTTTTTGTGCAGTATACCTTATAGACATATTTTGAAGGGTCAGGATGTATAGTTTAGCTACTTCTCTCTTGGGTCATGATTTTTCTGCCTGTGCCACAGCCACGGTTCATATTTTTTCTGTGCTGCAGTTAGTATTTATCAAGTTATTTATAGTATAATTTGTTATGCTGCTGTTAGCATTTGGAGTGTATCTGCAAAGAGAGGTGGATTGTACTGGATTCTGCTTTATTTTTAATATCTGTGTGGTTTCTTTAAATTGTTAAAGCTATGTTGTGTTTGGTTATGCATTATATGAAAGTTAAATAATTAATGCTGAAAAATGCTTTAAAATTTCAATAAAGAGTCCTGTTTGAACATGTGTTTGCAAATCCTGGTCTATGTTTCTGTGAAAACTCGTTGTCAAGGAATTTTTTCCAACACACATTCAAAAAAAGTTTTTTATTTTTTATTTTTGTGTGTGTGTGTGGGGGGGGGGGGTTGATGGTTTAGCTCTAGGCTCCAAATGGCCTAGCTACACCTCTGGCCAGCATAGTTCACAACACTGGTTTGCCACCATATGGTTGAGCACACAGTGATGTAATTAGCGAATCCTGGCATGCCAAACAGCCGGAATGTTGCAAGAACACCGAATTACAACATTTCCGACCACTCTACACCCAGAAACGAGTGCTAATATGGGTCAAAAAGGGGACAGGAGTTTGCGATTCACATCATCTGCATTTGCAAATGTGGGATGTTGCCGCACTCCTTTCGGACATTCGGGCTTGGCCATCCACCTGTCGACCATATGGTGGTAAATCCACAACACCAATAGTCAAACTGTGGCAGCTTAATACCACAACTGGAGGAATAGGCATGCTACACATTTCTCACAATTCCACTTGTGGGTGAGGCAGCTCAACAATGTCCCTTGCATTCTCCTTGTACACATGGAAACAGTAAAAAAACTGCTAGTTATTTAATTAATGGTATGTCTAGCTCCTCTGTTGACATGAATGGCCATGACTCTTGCACTGGCTACAATAGAGGTGATTAACACATGCTGCTGAGCTATAGCTGCTGCAAATGCAAGCCTCAGTCCCCTCAGATAAACAAGTATATACAACAGTGCAGCACATTCAATTTATATGCGAAAATCAGTTTATCCTTTTGTGTGTCATTTGCATACACCATCTGGCTCATTTCCATAGAGTTTCTCATTTCCCTGTCATTATGCACTCATTAATATACATTGACTACCACACTGTTCTGCCCTTTGCATGACTGCTGTTTATCTGAACCACTCACATTCTGTGTTGTACTGCTGCACACACTACTTTGTACAGTGCAATGTACTAATCATCTATGTATCTTAGCCTAAGACAAAACAATAAAAGTCATAATCACTTATATACAATTGCCATGGTACCATGACTTAACTCTAAAAAAAAAAAGATTGGTGAGCCAACCAACTAATCAAAAAAAGAAGAAAAATGCAACCAAAAATAAATAAATCCATTAATTAATTTAACGTAAACCCAGATCACGTTATTGAGCCATTTACAAGCAAAGCTCTATAAGGTAATATCTAGGCCTCTAAATAAAATAGTATACTACTGTGCTCATGCAAACAAATGACAAGTAATTTTGTACAAACATTTTCAGATAAATGGACTAAGTGACAATCTATTGTTAAATAAGGGAAGCATCTTTTACTGGTATTCACATAATATTCAGAGCAGAGGTTGTGCTTAGTGGGGACAGGGTGAGGTGGTTAAGTGACAGTTGCATGTTGGAAGCAAGCTGTCTTTCTTGGAGATGTTAGAGAACTTTAATTCAGAACACTGAAAGAGAGGGTCTGACTCAAATATCTGGAGGCAAGCTTTTTCATATTTTGGAACCAAAAGTAGAAAAAAATCAAATCATAGTCAAAGGTAATAAATGAAGTTGCAGGTCAGCATTAGATACGTGCATTGTTTAAAGGGACCAAACAGCATAACTAGTTATTGGGAGTGTTAATTTTGAGCAGAGTTGGGGATGAACTGTTGAATATGCAAGGAGTGGTAAACTGTATTCACAGAGGGGCTGCAGGATCCATTTGCTGATGGTTTCCCCAATTTCTAGAGTCAAGACGTTTGAGATTTGGCAGCAAGCACTGATTGCTTTTAAGATGGTGAAGTGAGTGGTCATACTAAGTGCGAGATATAACACAATATGAAAATACTCCAGTAATTATGTGCTCAGTGAAGGACTTGTTAAAAAAGGGTGGGGTAAATTTTGGTAAAGATTTTAGTGCAGTAGGGTTGCTAAAGAACCTACGTTTTGTCTTTGTGCAATTAAGCATGAGTTGTTTTTTCCTGACTACGTGTAAAAAGTGTATTCGTATTAGTTAAGCATTGAAGCTAAATTGTATGATTTGAAAGGTAACATCTAAAGAGTACAATGTCATCACAGCAGATGATGATACCAGCTGTATTTTGTAGTGATGGGAGATTATTTATAAGGGGAGTGAAGAGGATGGGGATATCCTAGAACAGAGCTTTAAAGGGGATCAGAGTAAAATGGTAAGTTGAGGACCTATTTTGGACAATTTTCACTGCAAAGGTGTTATTGAACAAATAGGTCTTGAATCATGGGACATTGGGTAAGCCAAAACTGACGTTGGAAGTAAGCAGATGAGGTAGGAGTGGTTGACAATATCAAAAGCATTTGATGAAGTAATGAATTGGACAATAGTAGCAAGACTTTGGTCAGATAATGCATGAATATGTGCAATAAAGAAGAAAAGGCCATGACAATGCTGTTACCCCTTGAGAAACCATGCTGATGAGCAGAGGGAAAGGATATGCTTGTACAGAAAAATATATATATATTTTTGTGATATATAGCTTTCTCTAGCAGTTTGCCAAGATGTGGAAAGAGATGGGCCTGAAGTCATATGGTCATTTTGGCAATGGTGGTCATTTTTCATTATAAGATACATGACTGATGGATTAGAGGCAGACTTAATATACAATGGACCTGGTGATCAATAAAGTCTTAATATATATAATCGATACCATCAGTGCCAGCAGTAGCATGGATGGGTAAGGAGTTTTATGTTGTCTTATGAAATATGTATTTTTTCAGGTAGAATGTCATAAGGTAGAGTTCAATGGATGAATTGGAAGTATACTTAAGTTAAGATGGGTACTGGCTGAAAGGTGATGCAGTTAAAAAGCTTATCTAGGGAATCTGGAGTGACTGGTGAGAGATTTTCGCTACCCTTGGTGTACCACATTCTTTTTTGATTTTATTCCATTTTAACTTTGAACTGGATAGTGTTCTAGTTTATTTTCCTCCATGGTATATGGCCTTACATCATTGCATAGGTTTTGTGATATTTTCATAAATTGAAGATATTACTGTAGCCATTGATATGAGTAGATTTTTCTCTATAGTATCTCTAGCAACCAAAATAAGTGCCAAGTGGTGTACTGAGATCAAAATAAATAGATAGCCACTGGCTTTATGGACAATTTAGCATGGAAACACTGGAAACACACAGGATGCCACAGAACATTGAAGTGGGAACATCTAGCCTGCACAAGTGCTCAGACAAGAGCCAGACTTCTTTGAAAAAATATTAGTGATTTAGTGATTGGCACTCGTATTGTAAGTCACTAGCATGCGACTGTTGAGCTTTTCCTCAGATCAACTTGGCAGTATATGAGTGATTTGCCCTTTTCTCATGATGGTGCAATCATACAATCACAGAGTTTATATATATATATATATATATATATATATATATATATATATATATATATATATATATTCACTAGCATGCGACTATTGAGCTTTTCCTCAGATCAGCTTGGCAGTATATAAGTGATTTGCCCTTTTCTCATGATAGTGCAATCACACAATCACAGAGTTTATATATGTGTGTGTGTGTGTGTGTGTGTGTGTGTGTGTGTGTGTGTGTGTGTGTGTGTGTGTGTGTGTGTGTGTGTAAATATGGAGAGGCAATGTGGAGATTCAGTTCTCCACATCGATAGGTGCGGAGGGCTTTCCTCTTGTATTCAAAGGGCTCTGCTAATTTGTGATCACTGTTATGTGAGATGATCACAATCGAGTCACTGTCTTGTCAGGTAGCCACTCAGACATGCCCATGCAGTACTTTAGTAAGCCAAAAAACTGCAATACTCCATTAGTCAATGCCCCAAACCTCAGGACTGCTTTAAATACTGAGGAGATACCTGATTCAGTTTTCTTATAGCTATTCCATTTTAGGGCATTCAACTCTTTGATTTTTTTATATGATATTCGTGGTTGAATTTAGTAAACATAACAGCATTTAGTTTATCTGTTGAGAAGTGTTACACCATGTAGTTTCTTGTAACATTTTCTATGTGCATCCTCTAAACAGCCAGAGCATTTTTTGTTCTCATTACAGTTTAGATTCAGACATCTGTACTATTTTCTGAATTCTGCTTCTTATGTAAATGACCAGCATACTCTAAGCCAATAAAAATGGTGCACACTTAAAAAATATTTCAGTATATGTAACTTAATTTTCTTTCAGTAAATCTTTGCAATGAATATCTGTTACAAAACCCAGAACATCAAATAGGGTAGCCAGCATGTGCTCATATCTTCTGCATCATATGTACTGCTGTAAGGTAAAGAAAAAACTAATTAAATATAAGATAAACAGCTGGAGATTGACATTACTGTAGTTCTCTAAATACACTGGCAATGCCATGGCACTTGGCTGGAGGTGTAAGGAGGCTACCTACTAAGAACAAACTTTACAAGAACATCTAACAAGCAATTATTTTTAGATCAGTCTTTTATTTTTATAACAGAGAAACCATGTCTTGGGAATCAAGAACTAGAAATAAAAAAAAAATCATTATTAAATGCACTGTTTGACTTAGGGAAAATGTCCTTGATGGAGTCTAGATTAAGAAATCTATGTACTAGTTCAGATTCCAGCATCATTTTCTGGGAGGTATATTTCCTAGGAGTAGCAGTGCTTCCACGATGACATATGCAGTGACATCACATATCAAGCACATATGATTGTCTGTGCCTCATGGTGACCAGTTTGCTCTTTGCCCCTAGAAAACAGCTTTTCTGCTAATCAAGAAACTACAGTGAGGATTTGCACTGGCATTCCAACAAAATGATAAATAATAAGTTTATACTTCATCTGCCTTATACAGAACTTCCTTGTTCCAGTCAAAACTAGCATAGAAGGCTCCACCCTTTAGACAGGAGGAGGAGTGTGGACAGGATTTTTAGACCTATCAATGAGGGTCTTCATCACAAAGCAACTAATATATTAAGAATATACCTGTTATAGCTAACCTTCCTTGATAAACCCTAGGCTTGGTAGAATTCTAAACAGCACATCCTATGAGCAAAGTAGGAGTCAGAAACCAGCCATAGTGACATCCAGCCAGCTGAACTATGATCATCACAAAATAACAACAAGGCTTGACTCCTGTGCTGTAGACCAAGAATCAATCTGAGCAGTAGTCAACAAATGAACATGCGGAGACAGCTACCCTTGCAAGATAAGAAAGAAAATAACACTGGAGGGAACACCTTCACAGTATTAAAGACCACTGCTCCAAAAGATGTGGAGCACCAAGAGGTAGAGGTAAGGCCCTATTCTCCTCAAAGTGTTCTAGTGGGGACAGAAAGCATCTCATGAGAAGACCATCCATGCAGAGAAGCTGCAAAGGAAGGGGGACTCTGGTAAGTGAGGAGTGACTCTGACATTCACCATACTGATTTTCTATATCAACAGGTGTTCCAGGAATAGGCCGCAAGCTAGGACCAACACCACCTTCATAAACAAGGTTGGAAGTCCAGTGAAATTAGTATACTCTTGAATTATTCCCATCTAAGTACAGGAAAACACCCCAACCAGCTGTCCTCCTCCTTAGACCAATAGAAGAGACAGGTATCAGTGACCCTCAAGAGGTGTTTGCATCCTAACTCCCTCAAATAAAGAGGGGGGTGAAGAAAATCTTCTGTAAATATGGTGTTTCTTCAGAAACCAATGATGGAAGCCATCTAAGCATCTAGAATAAATCAGCCCCAGCTAACAGCCTCCAAGTAATTTTGGAAACTTGGGACAGTAAGTCAGAGAATACAAAGGCACTATACCATCTCCCTAAAGAATGTAACCTACTACTACCAGTAGGAAGTTCTTAGGTGAAACACACCACCTCCAAATCTTATCTGAGCCACTCAGTGTCCTGAAAGCTATAACTGATTTTCAAAGTGAAGAAAATGATCAGGAAAGGAAACTGGCACAACCTCACTAACTGCAAATAGGTCCCAAGGCCTGAAGGGCTAGGATCAAGTCATGAAGCTCCCTCTCACCCTAAAGGGAAAGTTGACCGCAAAGATCACAGATGCCCTAAATCCAAAGAGATGAATGATTGGTGGAGAAGACACAACTGCATCTGAGAGAGTGAGATATCTACCCAACCATTCCAAGCATACAAGTAAAAGTGACAGAGATTGCTACATTCCCTCCAGAGGAAAATGGGAAAAAGATACTTCAACCACTCACAAAACTATCAGCCCCCACCCCTTATCCACTTTGGAGAATGCAGTGGTGGGAACCCAGAGACCCTTAAACTGGTTTGAATCAAATTAGAACTATTTCTTAGAAGGTATAACAGTTCAAGGAGAAGGGGGACAAATTCCTCATGACTAATTCAAACATGAATCCTTGCCTGCTAAGGAATGCTATAGAAGAATCATACAGAACATGCCAGGATAGGAGCCTGTGTTCAGCATTCCCACTTACTCTCATGTTTCTATCCACCCAGTGGAAAAAAGGCTTGGGTATAAAGTTCATTGGGTGCATATGGACAGGCTCCTTAAAGCCTCCACCTGTGCAGTGGAAAACAGGTCAAGAGTATGGAGAGGAATCTTTAATATAATGATCAAATGAAAACTGTCAAACAATACCAACTCATCCTATAAAAAGGAGAACCCAAATCAGAGGAGCCAAAGCTCTCATCAAACATAAACAACCACTCTGCCTTTCCTGAAAACTCTTGAAGATCCCTGGGCCACAATGGTCTGGAATTAAACAATTCTCAGAGGGAAAGAAAAATAGGAGGGGGATTTCATTTGGACAAGCCACTCCAAGCATCAGTCTGAGCAGTCTCCACCCATGATCATCTGAGGGAAACGTCAGCAGCTCCCAACATCTCCTGGCAGGGCTGATAACAACTTAGCGTCACCTAAAAATAATGATACCTGAGCAAAGACTACAGTTAGACCCTACTCAGACCTTACCAAAGATTGTGAATATACCCTTACAGGAGTAAGGAAAGGGACTGCTCAGTGGGAATCTGTAAAACCTTGTTAAGTAGCCCAGGGTACAGTTTAATTCCTTCTCTTCCATTTGTATGCTGCATTACTCTGAGGATATCACTTAACCTGGCAGTACTCCTAGTTGCCTTTGAAAAGGGCCAGTGGACTTACCCATTTAGCAAATGCAGACACTTGATCTGACAGGGGAGGGTTCTCCCCAAGGAAGCAGCATCCACATCCCAAAAGCCTAGTTAGTTTATGCCACTACCCCATAAGTTCCACAACTGGAAGAAGACAGAGTGACATCCTGCAGACACAAGGATAATAGGGGTGGGTCAGTCACAGGCCCCTGCATTAATCAGTCAACAAGTGTTCCCCTGACAGGGTAGAGGGAGTTTAAGCTCCTCTACTGAAACTTACTGGGTTCCAAAAGGAAAGAGGAAAGGCAGAAAGGCATGAACCCGAGTGGGGACCAGCTTGAGAAGAGCAATGGAGTTTCCTGTAACTCATTCTCCTCTACCAATAAGAGTGGAAATAAAAAAGTGTGGAAACCTCTCTTATTAAACTGAAGAGAGACTGCCTTCTGTCCAGGAAGATATTGTGCAATGACAATAGCCTCCGGCTGTCCAATTCAAGCCTGATAAAAAGGCATTCAGCAGAAGAGTATCAAACTTGACCTCTACCCCTAATGACTTAAGCAAAGATCACCTGTACAAGCCAGTCACATTGACCATTACCCAGGCCAGAACATCCACTGAATCCAACAGTCTGTATGCTGAATGACAGCCCAACTAGGACCACTGAGGACAGGGAGGAGAATAGTTTCCCTGATCCCAGATTCAGGTAGAAAATCAAAATCTTCCAGTCCCAGCTCAGTAGGAAAGGAGTGAAGCATGAACAAGTAGAAGGCATAGTTCAGGGATCTAAGCTACATAGTGGTAGATAAATAGATCTTTCTATCCACCCTGTCTACCTCCAGGACAATCCTGTCCTCTGACAGAAGAAAAGAGAATTTAAG
The DNA here is from genome assembly GCF_019279795.1 of Protopterus annectens. Taxonomy (NCBI): domain Eukaryota; kingdom Metazoa; phylum Chordata; order Ceratodontiformes; family Protopteridae; genus Protopterus; species Protopterus annectens. The sequence goes on from NC_056745.1 coordinate 802,540,705, forward strand.
CTTCTTGAATTGCTTCTGAGTATTCACATGAAGTCCATTTGCAGATAACATTCCTGGTGCAGACTCCATTAAGTGATGATGTCTCAAGCATTTCAAAATCATATCCTGCAAGCCTGACTCCAATGGAGGTGATCTATAAAGCTCAAGAGCATCTCCCTTCAGCAGTCTCCTGGATGAAGGGGAAAACAGTATTACAAAGTGGTCCGTCCACCATATCTTACAAGTAGGTGCATTTTAGAGGAGAAACCAGTGATTGCAAGGATCCTGAGGCCTTACTCCATTGAGATTGTCGGCCTCCCCCTGTGACTCTGCCATGAAATGATAATCTGCTCTTATTTTCATTGTCCTGGTCATGCTGGAGTTCATACAAGCTTAAAGATAAACTGATAACTGAGGCACATGGGGACTCAAGCTGACAGGACCTGCCCATAGCTATGTGCACCTAAATGTTGCTGCACAGTAAGGAAAGGCCAGCACTAGGCCTGGTGAAAGCTTCATGTCAGTCATGTACCTGTGATTTCCCACCAAAAGTCAAAGAAGTGCCCAAACTCTTTTGCCTGAGCTAAGCACACTGTTATGGGCTCATCCATAATTTCTCTTTCAGCAAGGCAGACTAATCCAACTGAGGTGATGTGGAAGCCCTAACAGAGGAAACATTAACCTCAAATAGCAAAAAATCTGCAAATAGATGGATCGTTGGTCCACTCCCCAAGGTTAAGCAGGGTGGTAAAAAACATCAGTTTGAATTAAGATAGAGCAACTACTATGGGGTTTGCCCGGTATGACAGCTGTGGTGTGTATTTTTGTGGACTTTAGAGTCTTTGAATAACTAAGGAATTACAGAATGAGCCCGTACCATTTGGAAATAATCCCTGCCCTTTAACAGCCTGGAAAGCTATGAGGAATATGAACTTGCCTTTGAAAGAAGATGGTTCTAGCCAATACTTCTAGCAAATTCTATCAATCCACTAGGAGACGAGGACACCTTTTCCACCAGTCTATAGTTTACTTGCACAGACAAGCAGGAAGGCAAATATTTTCAAATAATATACAAAATGGGTTGCAAATGCAGGAATATTTTGCTAATGATAACATTGTTTTGGATCCAGGACATGCAAATAGCAAAAAATAACTGGCAGGCACAGGGGATCAGTTCATTTTTGTAGTCCACGTGTTACATTATAATGTACATCATTTCAGATGTGCAGCCATCCCAAGAATGAGAACTCCAGATGTCAACATAAATGCCATTAATTCATTATCTTTTCACTCTGATCTGAAATAGGAAACAGGTTCATCTGGGGGAGTAATCTTGCAGGTAAGTATATATGCAGCTTCAAAAGACAGTCTAGATCGGGGTTGGGGGGGTTACCTTGCTATTTTTAGGCCCATTTCATTTATCCATTCTCAGCCGTATAGATGTCAGTTGCAGGTTGGAAACATTGTACTTCTAGGATGTAGCGATACTCATTTTATGCATCTACTAGAAGCATTATGAAATATGGGAGTTTAAGATCAGTCATATAGGACCTGGAGAAAATCTAGTACTTTAAAATATGAAGAGAGGGATGAGGCAGTGGCCCCCTATACCCATATATACTAACCCTTACCCTATGCTGCTGCTGCCCCCAACCCAATATTTCATATTTCTTTCCCAAAAAAATTATCCCTAGTAATATCACTTCAGAAGACAAGCATGCACACATTTCATATATACCACCACACAAGCGAAACCCTAAAATTATTGCTTTACCTAGCTTACTTTAACCCTAACCAACAAACACACACACACACACACACACACACACACACACACACACACACACACACACACACACACACACACACACACACACACACACACACACACACACACACACACACACACACACACACCACACAAATTTGGTCAATTTGGTTAACAGACCTGATGGTTGACAACTGGATAAGAATGCTAGATTAGGATGACATAGGAATTTCCCTTTCTCCAGTACTGGGTGATCTCACAGTTAGACTATATAATTAGCGGGTGTCTGGAGAGCTTGCCCTCTGCAAAAAACATTTTTTTAATTCTTGCACTCCCCAAGGTTTCTTCTTGGAACATGTGCAGCGTGATGGCAACTTTTTTTCTGCCTTTTTTGTCAGCTTTAGAGATACAGACACTTTGATATTTAGCTCATTTATATGTTCTTATAGAAAGTTGTCAGTATGTGTCCATTCTTATTGGAGTCACTTGTGGACTGTTGTGGTGTGGGTACAGCCATGTTGTCAATGGTAGTGTCAGTGGATTGGATGGATCGGTATACCATTCAATGTAGCTCAGGTAGTTTGGAGTGGCTGGAGTAGTTGGTCTGGTTGTGGGTGTTCGGGCTTACATGTAGAGAGGTGCACTGAGCGGACCTGTTGATGGAGACTTAGGTGTCAGAAGGTGTAGCATGAGTGTCGGAAGGTGTAGGATGAATGTTGAAAAATGCCAGATGGCGTTGTGCTGGATCCGGATTTTGATCTTGATGGAGGAAACTGGAGTGGATGGTGGATTGAGATCATGGTGGGCGATGGAACTGTGATCATTGATGTGGATGAGGGCATAACTGGACTGTGACTGCCTGTGCTGAATGGTGCTTCAGTTGGCTTGGACTCTGTGTTGCGTGTGTATATTTTTGTGTTTATGTTATTTGTTGAAATGGTTCTGTGTTAATTGTATCCATGAACTTGAAGAAATGTAATTTCATTCAACTGTGCACTTTGTGGTTGTATGATAGATATGTATATTACCGTTTACTATCAAAATTATATACATATATATATATATATATATATATATATATATATATATATATATATATATATATATATTGATCTAGGACTATTGAACAAAAGTTCAATAGTCCGAATCCACAATAAACGAACGCACTTTAATGAAAATGATTTCACCGAAAAAGCACTTTCGTTAAAGTCCATTCGAAAAAAAAAACAAAAAACAATAAATCTTTTATGCACCCACCACACCCCCCCTAGTTTTATATTCTCACTCCGAGGTCGCACTACAGTGGGGAAAAGGGAATTCTCCCTTAACCGCACCATAGTGGTGAACAGCACTTTTGATTATGTATGTTCGGTGATTTCTGCTTCAGCAGAAAGTGCCGTTGGGGATCTGTATGGATCCTATATATATATATATATATATATATATATATATATATATATATATATATATATATATATAGTTTACTATCAAAATGTCATGGGACAAAATAAATCCTGTTCGGAACACTGACAAAAAATACTGAATGCAAAAACATTCAACAGATCACAATGTTGAATCTGCTGAACAAATTCAACAAATTTGACATTATCGTCAAAGAGATCACATGATGTCCATATAGCAGCACAGGGAACTTAAACTCCTACACCTTACATCACGTTTTTGCAAGGGGGCAAGCCCCCCTGCACCCCCACACCCCCTGCTAACTATATATTCCAACTCCAAGATCGGACTACAGTGAGGAACAGAATGCATTTTCCAAACCATACTGTACCACAATCTCTGTATAATACTTTGAGTTCATATCAGCGAATGCACTGTGCATTCGCTTATATGAACTTTTGAACACGGAGATGTTCAGCAAAATGGAAATTCGAACATCCAACTTTTGAGTTTTCCATCTGTGGAGCATCTCCGTTCATCTTTTGATAGTAAACCTATATGTACATATGTGTCTGCATATATATATATATATATATATATATATATATATATATATATATATATATATAAATATATATATATATATATATATATATATATATATATAAATATATATAGATATAGCGATAGATTAGAGAAACTATAAGAGAGAGTGATTCATTATGTATATATATCGATAGACAGATAGATTGATAGATAGAGAGTCATATATCACATATTCTGTCCCAGATGAAGATAAAAATAAAGTAATTGGCCATTATACTTTCAAAGTGTAAGGTTCAGTTCCAAAGACAAAATCATCAATGTACTTTTTTTAAATTTTCATTGATCAGTTTCTCATACTAAATCATATTACTTGTACTGCAGTAGTGCACTCCCCAAATGTATAATATCTACGGTGTGCCAGATAGATCATTTTATGAATATTTTACCATAAGCAGGCATTTGGAAACTCAAATAAGTCTTACAGTATTTTAACGTTTCCTATTATAAAAATAAAACAGAGCAAAAACGTAGAAGTTGTAGATTTTCTAAGACTCCTTATGCAGCTTAATAACAAATGACAATAAGATTATGTAGTACACCACAAAGTAAATTGCCTCTTAAATTACTCGATCTATATTTTAAAAGGAAGTGTATTTTATCTACACAGGAATTTGAACAAAGAAGGTAAGATGTGTAATAGCTTTACCCGTCCTGAATCTGCTTCAGTAAATGAATGAGGCAGCGATTTATAATGTTAATATTAATAAATAGCCTATATCCTGATGTAAAAGCACCAAATGGACATAACTTCAGTTACAAATTACAAATGAAATAACATAAGTTAAATTAATTACACTCCAGTCCAAAGTTGTCCGTGGTTCCTTGGCTGGACCATTGCTTATTGCGAGAACAGGTGACTGTACTTGATTAAGATGTTGCAGACCAGAGCGAGAGATTGCTTTCCTGGAAGAAACAAAGAAATATCCCAAATTAACTTATTTTGTAGGTAAACCTTGTCCTCAAATTAATTTTATTAGCTTATTACAATTAATATGTGCAATGAATGCATTTTATAATAAATTCTGGAAGATATTTAGTACACAATTAATGGATTAATGGTGTCTATCACTGTAAGAATATGTGGAAGCACTGCAGTTAACAGTACAAATAAAACTATAAAGAATTTTAAGTAGTTCTTATTTTTTATATATTCAAATAGCTTTAACAAATATTTTAATTACAGCATGTTTATATAACATGAACTACTGACCCATCTACAACCTCCTTAATACATTATTCTGGTTATGTGGCTCTGTGACATCCATGTTTGTAACTTCTTTAAATATGATCATCTGTAAAACATTATAATTGTACTGCCAGTATTATTCTATCATAAATATATGCATTTATTTACTTAATTATTTTTATCAGAGAGCAAGACACTATGAGGTATCATACTTTCAAGCCTTGCTTTCTTTTTCTTCCATTTCTGTGTTTCAGACTTGTCAAAACTACTCATTTCAGACATAAGACATAACACCCTTTCAATACAGATAAGAACTGTTAGCCAAACTGTTAACTGAATGTTAATGGCTTATAAAGTGTATTATGAGTTAGGTAAAGTTAAGTTTGAAAGCTAGTGATTTAAGAATGTGAAGTGTTTCAGTATAGCACTAATGCTAACATAACCATTCACACCTGACATAGCAACAATAAATGTTTAACTGTTTTGAGACTTTTCATGAAATTCTTGTTTTGCATTTGGAGTCACTGTACTGAAAACAATTGCACTTGCATTTGCAAAATTAAACTCACTTATATTTTCAGTGTCAAAATGTTACCAACAAATATCTAACAGACTAAAGAGAAAATACTAGCTACGTGATTAGAAACTAGTTATACATAGCTTATACCGAGTAACCTGCTGGTGGAAGAGGGATGAACGTATGAGCTTTAATTGGCCAAGGTTCAAACCATTCATGAGCGAAGTTCCTCCATAGGAAATCACTGTCAGCAAGTTGTGCTAGCAGGAATGCCCTTTTTGTGGGAATTTCACTCTTCTTTGAGTTGGTGCCACCATCAAATTGGTGCATATTATTCAGGGGTGTGTGGGAGCTTGGTTCCCTGCAAATAAAATGTAATAAGCATTTTTTGGAAGTTTTTTTTTTTTCAGTGAATGCAGTTCAGGGATTCTGATCATCAGTACATTTGCTTTCGTCCACTAATAGTGGAAGCTTGCTCTCAAGATATTCAGAATAAATAGCTGCAGTGTAAGTTATGTGTCAGAAATTAAAAACAGATGATAACCTTGACAATTAGTAGCATTTCAGTCATATTGTCACAGTTCTTATCTAATGACTCACTTGGGTTGCACACAGGGGATAAATGCTTTGTATAGTTAAACTGATTTATCTTGTAGTTTTAGCTTTGCATCCCTAAGTCTTCATTTACCTTCTGTGTCAATTTCAGGAAATCAGTTGTGACAAAGGCACATCTTACATTGAAAGAGAAAGGAGAACCCACCCTAGAAAAAGTTCAAAGTGCACTAAAGAAAATGAAATCAGGGAAAGCAGCGGGCACAGATAAAGTCTTGGCAGATATGGTCGAGCTATTGGGTGCATTAGGAGAGAAATGGCTCTTGGTGGTACTCATTGCAATGCAGAGCGAAGATGGTGCACTCTAATGCCAATGTACAAGAAGAAAGGGAATCTTCATATCTATGGGCAGTACAGAGGTATCACTCTCCTGACACACTGTATTAAAGTACTGCAGTGACTGCTTGTTAAATGAATATGCAGAGTAAGAGACAGTAAGATAGGAGATGAGCAGCTCAGATTCAGATCAGGATACTGCACAACTAGCACCAAATCTCCTCATTTACCCAGCTCATACATGTGTAACATTTGGCTCCAACAGTAGGATAATAGACATATTTTGTTTTGCTAGTATACTTAAGGTTTAACTTAACTATGCATATTTTTTGTGGGGTTAGGAAGGGGTGCTGAGAGATACAGTATCCTGAACTGGAGGAGAGTGTCATTCTGAAACTTTTATACATGTAGTTATAGAAAATGCAGTTAACAGCCACAACTGGAGGAAAGAGAAAATGTCCAAATAAAACACTGAAAATACACTTATTGTTTCACTATGTAGAAGCCTTGGCTTCTTTATTTCAGGTAATGAACAGTGCTGTATTGTGAATCTGCCTGTATCTTCAAATGAATACACTGAGCCTGGGGGAGTGAATAACTCCAAAGCAATTTTTATTAACTATTATACAATGACAGGTCATTAACATTCAAATACGACCACACTGATTTTGTCAGCCCAACCAGCGTGCCCATTGTAAATTCGAGCATATACCGATGGAAAAATTCCAGTCGCCCAGACTTTTTTCTGTTAATATATACTATTAAAATTTTACTTTTCTTTCATTTAAAAAAAATAAGCTTACAAAAACCAGAGACTTAGAATGAACAAGAGAGAGAGGACTGAGACAAATACAAGGATAATCAGGTACATTATACATAACTAGAAAAATATACCTGATTATCCTTATATTTTCTCTCTCTCTCTCTCTCTCTCTATCGATTTCATTTGATATCTCTGGATTTCATTGATTTGGGGATTTTTTCCTTTTTTAACTACCTCAAATGAGCAGTGATGGTGAAGGAAGAGCAACATTCATCACCATAGTACCTGAGCAGGAAAAGGAAATGGCAACAGTTCTGCAACAACCAATCACTTACAAATGGGCAGTGATGGTGAAGGAAAAGCAACATTCATCACCATAGTACCTGAGCAGGAAAAGGAAATGGCAACAGTTCTGCAACAACCAATCACTTACAAATGAGCAGTGATGGTGAAGGAAAAGCAACATTCATCACCATAGTACCTGAGCAGGAAAAGGAAATGGCAACAGTTCTGCAACAACCAACCACCTATCCACCCCCTGTAAACTAGAACAGCAAAAATTATGTTATAAACTTTGTGAGTTAATGACTGGATTTGTGCATACTGCTAAAGCTATCCCCTTAATCATAAATGTTTCTGCCAGTATTAGGTTTTTAGTGTGAAGGTATTTATATTTGCTTGCTGCTAATCCCAAATGAAACTGCAATCTTTGTTTACACAGCACTGATGTACTACATAAGCATGGGAACAAAAAGTCCCATACGCATGCACAGTACATCAAGAAAGCCCCAGAATATAGGAAAAATGTGGAAGAGCAGCAATGCGCCATTATATAAGGGCATTATTTAAGTAACTGTTTTCTTAAATAATGTCATTGTATAATAGTAATAACCAACTCTGTGGTGTGATGTATTGAAGATTTACTCACGGATGGCTTTGTTTAATTACTCAGGCTTCACCCTCATGTTTAAACCACACCAGCCATTGGTAAATCTTCAATATACCACACTCACATCATTGGTTATTGCTACATTATGCAATGGTTTGTGACAAAGCTACACCTTTCTCAGAAGAAGATCTAACTGACTTATATGCAAAATGCACATGCAGTTTTGCTTGTTAGACTGCCAGACAACATGGGTACCCATTACTGTTACGAAGTAGAATGCTAACACAGCAGGGGCTGGCATCCCCAGTACCATTTTCATATAAGTAAATTGCATAAGATACTGCACTATTTGGAAGTACTTCTTTCTGGAAAGCAAAGATAACCAATGAGAAAAATGGCAGTGTGTGCATGTGTGTTTACACTTGAGAGAAGTGTAAACCTCAAGAGAGTGAAAATGAGAAGGCATTTTCATTCATCTAACCTTATTTAAGAACTTTATGGGAAAAGGGATTGCAGTAGACTTACTAATTTTATTTTAGTTATTTATTATTTATTTGTCTTTGTTTACTGCAAAAGTTTGACTGGGGTTTGACCCATTTTTATAGGAGGGCAGGGGAGAAAAGCTCCACAGATAGTGCAAAATAGATTATATTGAGACATGCTTCACAGTTAACACAAAACAGATTATATAGAAAACATTGAGTTTTTACATACATGAAATAGCTTATTATAGAAAACTTTGCATTTTTCAGACAAGAGGTATCATTGTAGGATATTTTTACATAGAAGAATAGAAGAACTAGAAGTAATACAAAGTGACATAGTAAGCACAGTGCATATTCATTCAGCATCTAGAAAATACTTAAGATATGAGTGCAGATGGACAGTTCATATATGTACAGATTAAGGCCAAATTGTGATTGTGATTGTGAAATCATTTAGCAAATTCTGAAGATTAACGATTTTTAAGTTAGTAAAGTACAGAGATTGTAGATTCTGATGGTATTTTGATCATTTATTGACAATTATTAAGATGCGGTGTAACAAGAGAGAAGAGAAAAGATTTAGAGAGGTAAATGTAATGTGATGTAGAGATACAGAAAGATGTTTATTTGTAAGTTGAAAAAACAGAAGGTTAACTTAAAGTGTGAAAATTGAGGTGTATTTGACTGAGTTTTAAAATTAACCAGAGGTGGTATGAGAGCACAACCAGTTACCTAGTAGGTATTCCTTTAGGCACTTTAAAGTTATTTACCTTGCCTAATTATTTTAGTTCTACAGGGATATCATTCCATATTTTTGTATCATGATGAGAGTATAATGAGTCACCAGCTGTATTTGATTTTAGAAAATGGGTGAATTATACATCAGCACACTGACTGGAGAATGAACGTTCTCCAGCAGGGTATTAATCCACAAGTAATGCCCTCTGAAAAAAAGAGTCTGCCACTTCATGTCCACATATCAAGCTGCCATGGAGTAAGGACAGAAAAAAACTAACATTCGCCATTGTACTTCTGCTGTTTAACGAGTATAAAATGTAAAAAAAAAAGAAAATGTAAAAAGAAAGTGTGTGTGTGTGTGTGTGTGTGTGTGTGTGTGTGTGTGTGTGTGTGTGTGTGTGTGTGTGTGTGTGTGTGTGTGTTTATGTCTGTGTGTGTAATTGTATATATGTATGTGAATGAAAGCAATCGAGCAATTATTTTACACTTGCTAAGCAGCGTTTTTTCTCTGAAGGAGCAGTTACTTCAACTGTAAAAACACTTACGTCTGTTCTATAATAAAATGATTTGTTACTAGTTGGAGCCTGGAGCCATGGTATTCTTCTACTCATCTGTTGCTGTTTGAATTTGTAAGAAATTATTAATTTTGTCCCAGAATTGCTTAAGTAAGTGACAATCATAGAACATATGTTGCCAGTCAGCTCTTAAATTCTCTTTACATCTCCAGCAGCCTATAGTGTGTTTAAATATAAGTTCCATTTATGTGGTGTTATATAGGACCTATGAATAAACTTCCATGTGAAAAGCTTCCATTGCAATTATTAAGATGTTTGCTTTGTGAAGAGAAGTATTAATTTTTTATCATTATCATTTGGAAATTGACTGTTGATTGTGTTATAGTACTCCAAAAAGTTTTGTTGTGATATCATTTTTTCTTAATTACTTTATAAATGTTTGATAGGTAGCCTTTCCCATGTACAACTTGTGATGTAAAAAATGATATGCTCTATGAATTTTGGTACATTTTGTCTAATTTACAGCTGCATTGTCTCTAGTCTATTTAAAAATGTTGCCTTATGTCTTGTATACTTAACCATAACTCATTGTCTGAATCAAATTTACTTCTTATTATGTTCCATTGTCAGGATTTCCCCAGACTCTAACAAATGATGCCAATAAATCAATTAATGTTTTTTCTTAAGTACCTTTATTATGTGTAAATCAAATGTGCTAATGTTATTTTGCAAGCATGTCAGATGATCCATAAACATTTTATTCTAGCATATTGATTGCAGTTTTGTCTTCTCATGCAGTAGGATGTAGCATGAATGACCAAACTTTTATGTTGGGATTTTATAACCATTTAATATATTTTTTATCAATTTGGAATATATATGTTTATGTTTGCTTTTTATAAAATGTTTTCTCATCAACCAGAGAAATTTGCTTGATACGATTTCTATATATTGTTGTACTGATTGTAGCCATATCTTTTCTTGCAGTTGTTTCCATCCGGCAGAGTAAGCATTATTTATCCATAATGAGATTGTTTTTATGATAGATGACAATATGTATATTTCTATATCTAGAAAATTGATTTCTCACTCATCCTAGTCATTTAAATGGTGATTCAAAGCTATTCTGGATTTATTAGGATACCATAAGAAGCTTAGCATCAGTTTATTGAATTGTTTTATATAATGTTTGGGGGAGGGAGAGAAAGGGCTTGTATGAAATATAATACTTTTGGAAACATAACCATTTTGATTATGAATAACCTGTCTTCCATTGTATTCCATTTCTGTATGAAAGATTTAATTTTATTTAGAATGCTAGTGTAGTTTATTGTAATTGTTTTATTTAAATCATCAGTTAACATGACTCCTAAATATTTAATTTTACTGCCAGTAGCTATGTGTTTAGAAAAATCCTTATTTAAGTCTTTCTTACTGGAGTTTATAAGTAATATCTTTATCTTATTGTCATTAAATTTCAGGCCTGAGAGCCTTTGAAAATGTTCAATTGTATTTAGTAAAGCTTTTATCGAGCTATCATTATCTTTTAAAGGAAGTAGAATATTGTCTGCAAACAACAAAAGATTCATTTCCATACTATTTCAAAGTTGAATGCCTTTGATGTTTTTGTTTTCCTGAATACAATTTGTAAATGGTTCAATAACTATGGCAGACAATAATGGATACAAAGGGCATCTCTGTTTTGTGTCTTTGGTAATTTCTATGGATTTGGAAAAGCATGATCCAATTTTAATATAAGCTAATGATTTTTCATAAAGTGATTTAATTAATAAAGTATTTTTTTTTTGCAAAGCCATATTCTTCTAGAACTAAACAAAAATAATTCCAGTGGACAGCATCAAAGGCAATATTTATGTCTAGACTGACTATAGTCATATTATTTTATGTAAAATTAGTATAATCAATTTAAGAAATGATTCTTTTAATATTGTCATATGTCTTTCTATCTTTTATAAATCCAGTTTGCTCTTTGTTTATTAATAAAGAGAGTATCTGTGTAATTCTAGCTGCATGTATTACAATTAACCTCTTATAATCAATATTTAATAAAGATATAGGTCTGTAAGATGGACATTCATGTGCATTCTTGTTTAGCTTCAAGATAAGAGATATTATGGTGTATTTCCAAGAAGGAGGAATATTTTTGCTTTCTTTTACTAATATAAACACTTTCAATAATAATGCCAAAGCTTCTTTAGTTAGAAGTTTATACATTTCTTGGATCATATTATCTATGCCAGGTGATTTGTTTAGTTTTAGGTTATTAATTTGAGATTTAAGTTTAGTCATAGTTATTTGTTTGTGTATTAATTTTATATGATCATCTGTCAGTTTGGTTTTGATATGTTTTCTAAACAAAGACTTTAACCTGTTTTGAGGTTCTATTATTTCCTTTTGGGTATTAACTTTATAAAAGTATAATTTAAATGCTTCTAGTATCTCTTCTAATTCTGATACTTTCTTTCTGGGATCTGGAATGTATATTTCCTTCATTTGTTTAGCTTTTATGATCTTTTTAGTTCTATTTGCTATTCTTTAATGATTTCTGGAGTTCATCGAATAAGAACATAGTTAGATCTTCACTAAATTTATCATTGTCTTATGATGCCTTGTTTCTAAATAGTTTTATTCATGCTGTCTAATTCACTTATTAAACTCATCTTTCCTTTCTGAATGTCTAGCTTCAGTTTATCAATTATTGCTTGGAATTCTAGTAAGCCTTTGTCCCATTGCCTTTTCTTGTTTTTAAACCAAGTTAATGCTTTACCAGATAAATATGCCTTCAATGAGTCCCAAGCATATATATCTCTGAAACATCTTCAGTAAGATTTATGTCTAAAAAAGTTTGTACCTTTCTAACATAAAATTCCTTAAAATCCTTTAAGTCTGTTATGTATGAAGGAATTCTAGTAACAGTGACCCTTTTTTTGTATTTAAAACGAAATCAAAAGTAATTGCATTATGGTCTGACAATGGGCATGTGACTATGTTGACTTTATCCAACTTTGTAGTTAGATCTTTTGATATGTACACTCTATTATTGTATGTGTGCCATGTTAATGAGAGTAATGTGTAAAGAGTAATGTATTAGTTTCAATAAAATCAGATAGCACCTTAGAAATTTCTGTTTTCTTTTGTGCATTTTTAGCATCAGTATCCTCATCATTTATTATACAATTAAAGCCTCCTGCTATAGTTATTTGCTCTTTAACATGGTGTATGATGTATTCTAAATGATGCTTGGCTACTTTGACACCTAATCCAGATATCCAATAAATGTTTACTAGAGTATATATCTTCTGACTTATGGATATCATTACTAAACAGAAAATCCCTGCTTTGTCATAATATGTATTTAAAATTTTTGGCATTAAGATTGAGTTTTTACATAAGACTGCTAGTCCTCTCTTCTTTAGATATAGTGTGAACTTACTAAAGCTGTATAGTTATTTGTGTTAATTTTATTTATGTCTTCTTGTATAAGGTGTGTTACTTGCAAAAACTAATCTGTGCATTAAACATCTTCAAATATTTTAAGAAACTACCCCTTTTACAATTATTATTCAGACCATTTACATTAATGGAAATTCATTTCACAGTTAAATTATTACCACTCAAACTACTAGTCATGTGTATGTGTTTTAAGTAATTAGCATATCAATTTAACTAAAGAGAATGACTTATTTTCATTTGATGTAGCAAAATAGTTACAACTCATAGATATCCAATAAAAAAAGAATTAAACAATAAAACCTTAAAGATTGAGACAAAAAACAAACTAACCCTCCTATGGAGAAACAAGCCCCTGCTTTGACTAGTCTAGCCATTCAAGTGTACCCTCTAAAGCATCCTCCAAAACTAATTTCTCAGCCCAATTATCTAAACATTTTGTCTAACAGAAAGAAGCTTGCTGTGTCTTATATTCTATTCATATGACATTTTTTTCATAAAATTTGATTTCAAATCCAAGAAAAAATATTTAACATAATCATATTACTATTTTAAACGTATTAATTTGGTATTAAAATAATGCAAGTTACAATGACTTTTTGTTTTAGCTTATAATATACAACAGTTGTCCATTAGTCAAACTCCTTTTGACAAGAATGGGTTAATATTTATCATTCAGATTAATCTAACTAGTCAGCAAAACAGTTCAGATTTATATAATTGCATAACAAGGTTCCATCATGCTAATTAAACCCAGTGAAGCTGCTGTAATTATATTGTGTAGTAGCACAATCTGCTTCACATTAATCTTTTTATTGTATATGATCTAATTACAACAATTTCCTGTCTGTATTAAAATCAAATATACTGTGTCTCTTTTATAAGTTCACTAAATTACTTGCTACTAAATCTCTCATAACTTTGACTCTGATTCAAATTGCACAGTTTTATGTGTTATTAGGTAAATATCCCTTTAAGAAGATGAGAAATTCAAATTGCTTATTGTTAACCTTTAACCTTTATTTTTTTATTTATTTTTATTTTACATTTGTTGACCGGGCTAGTCTAGCTGGATACATGTCCATTTTCAGTAGAGGCCCAGGGAGAAAAGCTCCAAAGACATATGCAAGAAAAATACAAATATAAAACTCCCATATAATATATAAAAAGAAGTAACAGTAAAGATACATACAAAACTGAATTTAGAAAGTGGTAGTCATTTGAAAAGTAAACAAAATTATTTTTTTTTCATAATAGCAATAGATGAGCATTCATTATAACAATATTAACATCAGTAGTTTTAACCTGAGTGTTTACATCATGCCTGATCCTTTTACTTTCATTTTCAAGCACTCACATGGTCGCAAAGGGATTTTCAGGTTCTACACATGCTATAATGGAAAAAAATATTTTGGGAACAAGAAAACAAGCTTTTCAGCTTGCAGCCTTGATGGGAAGCTGCGAAACAAGTAAGTAAGCAATTCAAGTACTTCTAAACATACCCCGTTCTCATGGAGTGCTTCAAAGCTTTTCCTCCCTCTAAATGGCTTTTTGTAAAGCCAAAACATGCCTCTATGGTTAGAATCAAGTTACATTTACCTGAGACAAGTTTTATTTTAACTATAATATGCCTTGTTCATGCCATATAAAAAAGAAAAAAAAACATTTTTTTTCCTGTTTAAACATGTACTAATCATTAAATCAGTTAGTTCATGAAATATTCATAGTCAAACATTTAAAAAGCAGGCACATATCTTCTGTTTCTTAAAGTTTAGAACTCATTAAGAAATCTATATTTAAACTGTATGTTCAAATAAACATGTCAAATGTTCATTTAAGTACCCTTCTAAGCTGTAAATAACTCTCTATGCCTACGCTATACAGAAAAACATGCAGTATGATGTGATACTTAAAGGTTTTTATTTTCTTTAAGCTTCTTTTTCACCTTTCTTTTTTATAAGTAACTTGCCTGAGACTATGACAGTTAAGCACTCTAACAAAAGGTACAAGCAGAAAATGCATTGTTTTGTTTCATGTATTATGCTACTGTTATTTACTGTACTTTTAGAGATATTACTTATATGCAGATTTGTTCAAGCATTACCAAGCTGTTAAGTTAGTAACCTAGAAAGTTAATAAAGAAGAATAAAATGTTTTTACCTTTTTCCTTCTGGGATTGTAGTCTTTTAGTTAAGAGACATTATCTTTGTTGTACATTTTAGGGAACTTCATAGATGTGCCATCTGAATAAAATGTGGCTTCCTTTAGGTAATTTGTGCATGGTATAAAAATAAAAAAATATGTAAAATAATTAGTTAAAAGTTACTTGTCATTTAGTCTCTTCTTCTTGTCTGTTTTTTTCCATTCATTACTCTCTGCTTAGCACTTTAAGGAAAAGCCATTCCAGTCAATTTCTTCTATTTAATTTAAAGTGTTGTTAGGTGCTAAAAAAGACACAGTTGGATCCAAGATATTGAAAGTCTTTGCTCCATCTGGTAACAGATTTTAAGTCTCACAGGAAACAGAAAATAAACCTTGAATTGTCTCTTCTTAAATTCTTTTATTAAAGGTAAACATTCCTTTCTTTTAGAGTTTACCTCCGATGAGTAATCATTGTCGAATCTTATTATATTATCTTGGCATTTGACAGGAGAGTTTGACCACATAATATTTAGTACCAGTTCCTTGTCCTGGGAAGATATAAATGTTACTATTATTGATCTTGGACTTTTATTTACTTTGCTGGAAGATGAAGGTACTGCCAAAGGTAATGCTAAATTCCATAAGAAAAAGACTCAAGTAAATTCAGAACATTTGGAAGCCAAAATGTGAGAAAATTTACCATAGTGTCTCCTTCAGTTTTTTCCAGTAGTCCATAAAAATGCAAGAGGTTTCTCCCCGACCTGTTTTTTAGGTCATCTAGTTTGTTTGTTAGAAAAGTATTTTGTTTTGAGAGAGACTCAAGCGGATGTTCTTGTTCTGTGTGTCTGCATTCCATGTCATTTAATGTTTCTTTTACGTCAGCAATCAGCAACTTTGAAAGATTAGGTGGAGGAACTATTTTATATCAAAATATATAAAAAAATAATACGGTAATAAAAAATATAAATAAGTAAGCAAAATGCAGCAATTTTACAGAAAGTCCATTCTCTAAGCACAATAATACCCTCCAGGGGATGTGTATTAATGTGTAATTAATGCCTTCAAAGGGTGTAGAGGCCCAATGCTGCCTCATAGCACCCCTGGGTGGGCATAAATTACACATTAATACACACCCTTTCAGGAATTATTGCTTGCATATGATGTATAGGAGAGATATCTTGTTGGATCATATTGTCCTATTGTCGATGTACATTTCTCAAAGGAGTTTATTGTTTTGTGGGCTATAATAAATCATGAGTAGTTGAGGTACTTTGTGAGTTCAAACCAATAAAGACATTTTAGGGACATGCAATGGTGAGATTTGTTTAGGGATGCTTGCAGCAGATTTTGCAGCTTTGTTGCAGGACATCTCTAGCTTACTTTTAAGGGTGGAGTGGAGAGTTTTAAAGATAGCTGATGCATAAAGTAGAGATAGAAGTAGGTATGCAGATAAAGAAGTGTAGCTGGCTTGACCAGTGTCCTGGGCCAGTATAATTAACCAAGTCCCTCGCCCTCAGTTCTTCAAGTGAGGAGCAAAAAAAAGCACTTTACTATATTAAGCTTTTGATTGTCTTATTACAGATCCATTCCCACCACCACTTTTCCATTGACAAGAAAAAAAAAAAAAGATCCTTTTAAAGGCACTCTGTCCTGCCTAGCTGTTCAGGTGCAGTTTCTGTGCCCTGCCCCTCCTCCATTTATTAAAAATAAATAAATAAAAATATAATTTCTTCATCTTGTAAGCTGTAGAAAACTATTTAACAAAAAGTTGATACTCTAGGCACTCATGTTTTACTTAAAAAATATATTTTTTTATAAACTGTAGCAAACAGTTGCTGCAGTTTATACCCTGTCTGACAGAATGCCACAGCACTCAGGTTTTAGTTAAAAAAGTGATTTTTTTTTTACTTTTAAACTATAGCAAGCAGTTGCGACACTTTAGATTACACATGGAGTTAAATAGTTTTTAAAACAAATACAATAATAGCTTTTAAAAACATTATTGCATTAGAGATTGGAATCAGCTGATCATACCTCCTCCCCAACACTTTGCTCCTGGGGCAGTTGCCTCTCTCACCCACCCTAGCTATGCTACTATGTAGGTAGGTGCTAGACGTAATTCATGCAGGAACTGGCCTTAGATTGTATTTTACAAAAGTGAATAAACCCATCCTGATTTTTCAAGCCAGGGTACTAAAATTTCCAACTAGTATTCCTAAGGCTAGTGTTGGGTTGTTTGTTAGCAGCTGTGTGCATTTCCTGGATAATGCTGGATTATAAGAAGGTACCTTATGACCAGCCACTCAGAAATAATCTTCTTTTAAAATGTTTTTTCTTATATTTAATGCTGTATTTTAGCCTATTTGATAAACATAACTATTGCTAAAAAGTATTTATTTTTAGTTAGTGTCCACATGGGCAGCAACAGCCAGTGATACTGTTCAGCTAAGGGTGCTTGATTTATTTGTTTATTTATTTAAAGTTAAAATTTTTATATGGTAAATAAATGAATTCAATAAATTGCCTATAGTGATCCCAAGTGAAGTAGCTGCAGCTTTCTGTGCCTCACTTGCCATGATTCATTGCAAAGGCAATAAGCAGAATGCAGGGAAATATTAAACAAGTCAACAGTTGCAGATTTACAGTTTGAAAGAGCAGCAGAGCATGGTGGCATAAGTTTTGTTTTCTCCAGGCAAGCACTAGACAGAGATAAGTACTTTGTTGCAACTGGGCAGCAACTCTGTATTTGTTGGTAACAGATTCTGAAATACATAATGACTCAGTCATATATATCTGCCTGTCTGTATATCTATCTATCTATCTATCTATCTATCTATCTATCTATCTATCTATCTATCTATCTATCTGTCTATCTATCTATCCATCTATATTTTTGTTGCTGCAGTTGGACTTCTGAAGTATGCACACAGACAGCAAAGTACCTATAGTATGGTGGTTATCAGTAGATAAAAAATGACTGCTGTCCTTTTTCATGTATGCTGGGGCTTGTGAAGCATGCTGGATCAATTACTTTACTGTGGGGGCAACTCCTTGTTGTGAAGCAAAGTTAAAATACACAATATAATCTTTATTTTTTATCACAATCAGCTGTCCGAGGTTTACACATTCAATAAATTGATTGTAACTGTTGGATTGGAGTGGGAGTTGGCTATGGATGAAAGTAACTTACCCACTTGTCGATTCCTCCATTTAAAAAGTCTGGCTTTACAGGACTAGAGTGAAACAAAACAGAAACTGACCCTAATTTTGCAGAATGACTCAGTTTTGCATTATATTTTTTGTTCTGTTCCTCATAAAATGTGTGTTTTGGCAAATCATTGAGGACTGCAATCATTAAATAATGACAGATATTTTTTTCCATAATAAATCTTTATTATTATATTATTTTCATACATCATTAAAAACAAGAACAATAATTAAAAAAAAAAAACTACTAACTAATATCACTAACCATCACACCAAACAAATATACAATATTTACAAGAATGCTTCCATGTGAAACATTAATACTAGAAGAAAAACAAAGAGTAATTAATAACATTTCAAGTAATAAACAGTTTGATTACAAAATTCTCTCCAAACATATAAATAATTGTTAATACCTTCAAGTTAAAAGTATTATGCTAGTATAATATTAAATATCTGTTCCCAAATTTTTGGATTATTAATATTCCTATTATGAGGATTTAAAAGTAGTTTATGAGCTAATATATGCCTTGTTGCCAAAACTCTAAAGTTTTCCCATGATGTTTTAGATGGGTCTAACCAATTTGTGGCTATATAAAGCTTCATTAATAAAAAAAATATTAATAAATATAATACTTTGTGATCTAGGGAGTTCTTTTGGGGGAATATGCAAAATCATAAATTTCCATGACAACATTGTGCTTTGATAACCCGTCTTCTGAAGTTGAATCTTAAGGGAATTCCAAAGCTTGTATATGCATTTACAGCTCTAGAACATATGAAGAAGATCAGCTGGTTGATTCTTACAATATGGACAGGTTAGAGAGTTTTTAGAGTTAAATTTATGCAGGGTAAGGCGTGTATAATATGCATTATTCCATATCATCATCTGGGTATATATCAATTTTTGAAGAGAAGTAGATTTGATAGTCAAGTCAATTGCTTTTAACATAATACTTTTATCTGTCAATAGGATTTTCTCTTCCCAATAGTTTGATAACAAAATTTTATCATGAAATCTAAATTCTTTAATTAATTTATTTGTTGTTGTTATATATTTAATATCCTGTTGGAGAGCTTGCCACAAATCAGAGCATTTATTCACAGTCTCATCTTCAGGTTTAAAATTTTTAAAGTAACTTATAGCAAGTTCTCTAATTTGTCTTATAATAACAAGATAATTTTTAGGTAGGTTAAATTATTGCCTTATCTGGTTGGCCGAAAATTCAAGATATTTATATATATATCAATCAAAGTTAAATTAACTATTAATGGAAACTTTTTAAGATCAATTAATTGATTATTCAATTTTAAATTAGGATTCCTATGAAAGAGTTGAAAAACCATCATATACTGAACCAGATCTAATGCTTGCAATAAGTCTTGTAAAGAAATTATATCTGTTTTAATGTATTCAATAATCCCATATAATTTCAAAGTATCTTTACCTAAAAAAGGTATTGCTTTTGGATTAATATTCAACTTTGAAATATATTTATAATTCAAGATCACCCAAGTTGGTGTCCACTTAGTACTAGTGATATCATAGTTGGCAATTCTTAGAATTCTATTAGAGTTTACGATTAAATAATACATTTCAAAATTAAGCAACTCTAGTCCTCCTCTATTTTTTGGGGTCATTAATTTATCATAAGAAATCCTGTTTTTTTTTTTGGTTCCCAAATGAATTTAGCCAATTCTTTATGAATTTGTTTAAAAAATGTCTTCGAAAGTTTTAGTTGGGCTGACCTGAAAATATATAATAGCCATGGTAATACATTCATTTTAACAATTGAAACTTTTGCTAATACTGGCAGTCGTAAATTGTTCCACCTCCCAAAATCAGAAATTATTTGGTCCCAAATTGTTTTAATATTATTATTGTTGAAGTCTTTATTATCTGTAGAAAATTCAATACCTAAGTATTTAATATTTTCTTTAAATGTTACCTGCCCAACCAAAGGTAATAGCGAAAAATGTTTAGGTGTTTTAAAGGGAAGATATTGTTTTTTTGCAAGTTAATTTTATAGTTAGAGACTTCTGAAAAGTTAACAGCCTTCAATAATTTTTCAGTATCTGATATTGGAGATGCACAATAAATGTTAAGATCATCAGCAAAAGCTGCCATTAATATTTTGGTTCCATAAATTATTGGGACATTATGATAGACATTCTCCTTACTATATAAGAACAAAGGTACAAGATAAAGATTAAATAATAAAGGAGACAAAGGTCAACCCTGGCATGTTCCAGTCTTAATCTGTATTCTTTTAGAGAAACTTTTATTAATATACAGTGTAGTATAGGGATTGCTATATAATATTTGTGACATTTGCACAAACTCATGAGAAATATTAAAATAAGGTAAAAGATCAAACAAAAATTTTGTATCAACCCTATCAAAGGCCTTCTGTGCATCAATTATAAGTGCATAAACATTAAGATTATTTTGTTTAGCATGTGTTATCATAGTATGTAATGTAAGTGTATTGTCACTGATTTGTCTACCTGCCATAAATCCAGCCTGTTCTTTGGATATTATATGAGTCATGATTTTCTTCAGTCTAGATGCTATAATAGAGGTTAGAATTTTCATATCTACATTTATTAATGACATTGGTCTATAATTATCAGGGTTTTGGGGATCTGAATTGGCTTTATGTATAAAAATAGTCTTTGAAGCGTTAAGATGAGGATCACTAATTTTATTCCTAATTATGTAGTTAAACACAACTGAAAGTATCTTACCGAAAGTATCTGCAAACCTTTTATAAAACTCCACTGTCAACCCATCAGGACCAGGTGATTTATGTGATTTCATATTTTGGATTATATATACTACTTCTTCTTCGGATATCGGTTTGACCAAGTCATTTTGAATATCCTCTCCTATTTTTGGAAACTTAATTGATTGTAAAAATGTTCCATAAATTCTGTGTGAGGACATATCCTTTTGTCCATCATAAATACTAGTATGTATTCCCTCAAAAATATTAATGATATCCTCTCTTTTAGAATATATAATATTATTAAATTGTATTTCCAAAATCTGCACTGTTGTTTTCAATTGATTAATGATCCTAGCTAACGCCCTCGATGGTGTTTGAACATGATTAGCATACCTTACAAGCGTCTTATATTCTTGAAATGTTAATCTACTATTTTGAATTAAGAAGAGATCCTTTTGACATTTAAGCAGTTCCTTCTCTGTTTGTTCATTAAAATTCCGAATCAGTTCTTGATCAAGTCGTTTAATTTTTGTTTCTAAATTTTTTATATCCCTGTTTAGTATTTTTTTATAATAAGAAGATTTTTGCAAAAGGATCCCTCTTATTTGTGTTTTAACTGTCGCCCATTCAATATCCAGGGTATATTGTTGTTTCTTTAGGCCATCCAATAAATCTTTAAGGTAATTTGTAATTTCTTGTATTATTTCTTCCTTATTCAGCAAATTTGGGTTAAGTGACCAATTATAACCACTTTGTCGCAAGGTATCCTTTACCTCCTTAGCAAAACTCAGTGTGATTTTTGAGTGATCTGAGAGATAACATGCATTTATAACAACTATATGTTCTAGATTAATCAGTGTTCTTGAAATCAGAAAGAAATCCATTCTGGACCACATTTTATGACATGGGGAATAAAATGTAAAATTATTTGTGCTATTAACATTGTTCAAATAGTGAAAAGGGTCATAAAGTTGAAAATCATCTTTAATATCATTCAGTGCTAATGCAGCCTACTTATTAAATGCACTTTGTGGGCAAGATCTATCCAATTTCGGATTTTGGTAAGCATTCCAATCACCTCCAATAATTACATAATATCTATCAAATTGTGTTAGAATTGAGTACAATGATGTTATAAATATTTGTTGATCATTACAGGGTGCATAGATATTTAAAAGTAAAATAGGTTTATCAAATAGGGTAGATGCAAGAGTAACGTAGCACCATTGCCCATCTTTATCTGTATTAGAATCCAACATTTTTTCCTTGTATTGATCTTTAATAATAATAGCTACCCCAGCACTATTTGACTTACCTTCCGATGCTACTACTTCTCTGATCCACTTCTTTTTTTTAATATCAACCCATTGATCATTCATTAAATGAGTTTCTTGAAGTAAAATAAACCACGCCTTAGCCTGCAATAAAACATGTAACAATAATTTCCTCTTCTTTAAGTTCTGGAGCCCTTTAACGTTCCATGAGTCTAATTCCCACATTTCCAAGGCTGGCTGTACAATGAAGGTTTTGGAGAGAAAACATAAAAGAAAAATAAAGTAAATTCAAAACCATACATACTCTGAAAGCAACCCTTATATCCTGTCCTACACCAGTGCTTACCCACTATAACCCCAGACCAGGACACGTATAGGTCTTGTATAACATGGAATAACAAAAGGTTAGAGAGAAGAAACAAATATAAAAACACCATATTATAAAATTTCAAACATGTTCCACAATTAAGACCTATATAATCTAACATAACTATGACAAAGCCTAAACTAAACATTCCCTAACAAGCACTGTCATGATCTAGAGCTCCTTGGTTAACTATTATTTAAGCAAATCAATATTGAAAATATAATATTACAGTACATATAAAAAAAAAAATAAAACGAGAAAAGGAAGGTTTTAATAATTGGATTAGCTATCGATACATAAACCGCATGCAAAAAGAAAAAGAAATAACATATAAAAAGGACTTAATGTGTAAACAGAGTTATCATTTTACTCCGAATATAACCTAGAGAGAGAAAAAAAAAAACCCATGCTAGAATATAACCCTATACTAAAATAAGTATACAGCTAACTACTAATTACTAATATCCCTGGTTATAAATTCACACTATTATAGTTTTATATTAAAGCAAACTACTAACTAATTAATATAGTAGATTATCATCTCTACACAGTACATGAAAGACTATAATGACAAGTATAGTTATACAAACATTACTAAACCCTGCACCCTCTCTAAATAATATAACTACAAGATTCTAAATAAACATTTATAAGGGAAGTATATAAAATGTGCCTATGTGTTTAATTTACCATACAACAGTGTTATTTTAATGTTAAATAAGCAAAAAAGTGTTTAAAACAGTTCCCTTTAGTTTCCCAAGCCTGGAAACCCTGTGAAATATTCACAATGGGGGACTGCTTTTACAGATGGACTCCCGGAAGTGTCACAGCAAAATCTGCACCCACGACAGCATTTTAGGCATTTCCTGTCTTCCTCCTCATTGAAAACAGTTCGTAGAAGCCATAAAACGTCGGAAAACAAGCGCAGATGATCAAGATAAGCAAAAACAAACAGTTTTATTACTCAGGAAAAGGGCTAAAGCTTTACAAAAGAAAACAAAGGATTGCCCAGTCCTCGAGGCACAGTAAACAATGGATCCGACCTCAGCAGCATGCCAGTCCCAACGAGAGTTCAATTCAAGTCTCTGATGCAGGTAAAGCCTTGAAAACTTTTAGAAACAGATTTATTGCCTCATTTCTGGCGGAAATAGCATGTTTAGTCCCATCCATTGTAAATATAAGCATATTACGGTATTTCATTTGAAACTTAATTTGTTTGTCAATAAGAAATTTGCAGTATGGAGACAAAGACTGTCTAGCTTGTCTGACCTGTATAGGCAGATCCTGTGTCAGGGATATTTTATTATTTTTCCACATGATATAGCCTCCACTTTGTTTTGCAGTAGTAAATATTCTGTTTACATCTTGATAATTAAGTATTTTCACATATACAGGTCTAGGAAAGTTAGATGCTTGTAACTCTCTCAGAGCTCTGTGTGCTCTTTCAATAATAATTTGTTTCACTATATCAGAGTCATTTAGAAGCACTGCAAATATTTGTAGTATGGATGGAATTAATTCATTATACTGAATAGATTCTGGAATCCCTCTGATAATAATGTTGTTTCTCCTGGATCTTGCTTCTAAGTCCGTAAGTTTGCTTTGCATAGCCTGTATATCCATATCATGTAGATTAGTTTTTTATTCGAGTAAAGTTAGTTTATCCTCATTTTCAGAAATTTGAGCTTCCATCTTATCCATTCTTTCCAGCAACTGAGTACATGAATTTCCAAATGTTTGTATTTGACAAGTCAGTTCCTTCAGAGCTTCTTGTATGGGTAGCAGAGCATTTCTGATGTCTTCCATGTTTAATGCTTGCTCAGATTTAGTTTTAGTCCCTGGTTTCTGATGTTCCTGTATTTTAGTAATTTTCTGTCGTTTAGAAATCACATCTTTTTCTGGTGACTGTAATTCCGAAAGTTTTGTTTTGGTAGTGGTTATATCCATGTTTTTTTCCTCTTTTGACATGTTGTTGAAACACAAAAACTTGCAGTATAGAAAGCACAAGGTTCTTTTGTTTACTTCTCTCTACAGAGCCAGCTAATCTGATGTAATCCTGTGAAATATCTTCCTTTTTCCAGTTTTTCTTCTTAATACAGGATAGTAAAATATAGTTGAAGTTATTTTATCAAATATTTGATGTTAAAATCTTTACAGTATCCACTCAGGGTTTAGATTTCCTCAGGTTAAATGGAGAGCTGCAGTTCAGCAGTGCTCACAGAATGGCAGCTATCTTTGAATCAAGTTTTTTTATAAATAATGGCAGATATTTGATTGTGAGACTTCATATCCTTTAGCTAGATACTAATGTAAAAACTGTTATGATAGCAACTTTCTATATAAATACATGCATACATACATATGTGTGTGTGTGTGTGTGTGTGTGTGTGTATATATATATATATATATATATATATATATATATATATATGTATAAACATATATGAGCAATGTTAAAATATGTCATTGGTTTTTACCCTGTGTAACTCATTATTTTTTTACTATGTCCCCAACTCTTGCTCTACAAGACTAAGAGGCATTATTTTTATCACAGTCAGATGAGGTGACCACATCAAACTTGCTATAACTGCTGAGTGGGGGTCTTTGCCCTGCTACACCACCTTACAAGAGTTGTGCTTAACCCTAATGCTACCATTACCACTAAATCAAACCCTATACATTAGGTTACTAAAAATACCACTAAAAAAAGACACGTGCACACTTCATACATAGCAGCACCCCAGCCAAACGAAAAATATATCCCCTTCCCTGGCCCTTATGCTAAAACTAACCTGTCAACACTTACACACATACTCAACCCCAATGCCAAAACTTTTGGTATAAAGTTTAAGCAATACTACCAACTCATGTTAAATTTGATGTTGCACCATTTGATTCTTCTTGCACTTAATATGTAGTGCATTCAGCCAGGTCTGAGACCAGAAATAGCAGTCAATAAATATATAATACCCATATAGGTACACAGCAAACAAATGAAAGACAAACTCCGCGAAAACATATTTAGTGAAAAAAAAATCAGAGAGATTAGAAAAAAACATCAGAATAAATGGCTTCCTTCACCCCCCGCCACTTGGGAAACCTCACACCCCATACCCTTGCTAACTTAAGTATACTAGATTGTACAATACATGAGGAATGGGGAAAATCCTATCTCTGGCATTCAGTGATCTATTAAACACTTTGAGCTCTCACTTACATTCCATTTGATGAGTCAACATACAACCGAATGCATTCAAAAATAATGAGCTTTGACTACTTATGGTGTTTATATATATATATATATATATATATATATATATATATAAAATGTGTGTGTGTGTGTGTGTGTGTGTGTGTGTGTGTGTGTGTGTGTGTGTGTGTGTGTGTGTGTGTGTGTCTGTGTGTGTAGGATCATAGGATCATATGAAGTTACTAGGCTAATGGCCCTAGGGCCTTTACAAGCATAGCCAAGTTCTTACCCTTATTTCCATGATCAGCACCTACTGCCCCTGTCCAAGAGTGATACAGGTGGAACCCCTGGGTTGAACTTACGATCACCAGCCCAACCATCCAGGCTGCGTTTGAAGAGAGCCAAAGAGGTACTCTTTTTGACATGAAGTGGGAGACTGTTCCAAAGGTGTGGTAACCTCTGGAAAACTGACCTGTCCCTCCAGCAGGTTTTATTAATGTCACATACCAGGTAAAGGTCTTTAAAGTGAGAAATCTGTGTACCATTTGACTTACTGATATGCAGCATATCCAATAAAGCAGGGGCAGTGATTGCCTTGTATGGAAGGCAGAGATCACCTCTGATCAGTCTGTATAAAACAGAATAAAGTGACAGTGATTTCAGACGATCCCCATATGTCAGATGCTGATAACCTTGAATTTTCTTTGTGAGGAACATTTATTGTTTCTCCAATTGCTGAAGGTGCTTAGAAAGGTACATACCAAAAGGGGCGTTATTCTCAATTATTGCCCTGATGAGGGAAGAGTACAGGGAGGTTGTAACTTCTTTTTTTCTGGAGGGAATGCCCTTACTTATGATATGAGCAATATAGAATGCCCTTCTTACCACTGTAGAGACATGGTGGTCAAAGGTAAGGTTGCTGTCAACCTGTGTGCCCAGGTCTCTCACCACTGAGTGTATACTTAAGGTCCATACTTAAGGTGTTGCTTTTGATTTGGTAGTTAGCAGGAACATTGTTTTACTGAAAGAAATGATAATACATTTTTCTGCATTGAGTTTAAGGCCATGACTTTGGTACCAATCATTTGTTTGTGTAAGACCCTCTAGTAGGATGTTAATATTTAGAGATTCTATGACCACTCCCAGTTTGCAGTCATCAGCAAACTTTGTCAGCCACAGACCTTTACTTTTTGTTGTACTTCAGAAAAATAGATTCCAAACAGTAGAGGTCCCAGGAAGGATCCCTGTGAAACACCACTGGTTACAGATCTGCTGTTGGAGGTGGATTCCCCTATTTTGACTATATGAGTTCTATCAGTGAGCCAGTTAGAGTCTAATGATATAAGGGTTGATACCTAGTTGGGTGAGTTTGTCAATGATGCCTGAGTGGAGGATAATGTCAAATGCCTTGGCTAAGTCCAGGTAGGCTGTATGTAGAAATTTCCCTTTGTCCAGTGCCTTGGTGACTGTCTCAAAGAAGTTCACCAGGTTTAACAGACATGATTTTCCTTTGACAAATCCAAACTGAGTAGAGGCATGTGTTTGGAAATTACCTATATCTTTGTTTATAAGGTCCATGATGATTCATTCCATGGCCTTGCAAATTTCTATTGCTTCCAGGGTCAGAGAGGCACCACCTTTGTGCAAGGGAATAACAGTGGGTGTTTTCCATTCACGTGGCACAATGCCAGTGCTTAGACTATGACTAAAAACAGTACCCAGTGGCATTGCTAATTCATGTCGGAGCCCATGTAGGATGCAGCCTGGGATGTTATCAGGTCCCATAAATCCTGTGTTTTTAGCCTTAGAGAGGGCACTTACAACCTGCTCTTTAGAGATACAAGATAGGGGACAGGTGGTAGGGATGTCAATAGGGTAGCTGTAGTGGGGACAGTGGAGTGAAGTTTTCACAGAACCTGTCAGCCAATAGGTTAGCTATGTCCACATGCTCAGTATATGTGGTATCATTAACTACCAGTTTGGCACAAATCTGGGCCTTTCCTTTTATGTTATGGATGTGACTAAATAGTGCCTTGTGGTTGTCCTTTGTTGAGGGAGATAATTTGGACTTGTAGCTTGTTTTGGAGGACTTCACAAAAAGTCTTATTTGCTTGTTTAGACAGCAATTTTTTCTTATTATTGTAAAGCCTGTTAATGGCAGTTGTCCACCAAGCAGGTTTGCTCTTTCTTAAGGAGCTTGTTTTGGTCCTATGAGGTACAGCTGAGTCAATGCAGGTATACAGGTGTTCGTATAAAGCATCAGTGTAGAGCTTGGCATAGTTACCAGTTCCATCTGAGGAAGGAGGTGCAGTGAAGCTATTTATACCATCCTAATCTGCTTCAGAGAAGTTTTTTAATTTATTTGCTGCTGGGGGGGGGGGGCAGATGTGAAAGTTACTTCAAATGAGACATGTGTATGGTCAGATCTCACCAAGGCGTACCTCACAGTAGGGGTACTACAGTGGTTTGCCATATTAGTAAGCACCAGATCCAGGATGTTGTCACCCCTTGTGGGTATATACCAGAATCATTTTATCTGTGTTCTTGTAAAATGAGAACCAAACTGTTCTTTTCTAGGAAAATGTAGCTCTGTATGTCACTTTATATGCTATAGGAAAATATGTATATTTCATATGGCATGAGTGCATATCTTTCCACCTCTCAGAGCACAAAATCTGGACAGAGCCATAACTAAAAGAGGACAAAGATCCAAAAATAGGGACACTTTTTAAATATTGATCTTACAAACTTAGAAAGTTGATAGAAAAACAGGTTTTATATTAGCATGATTTTTTTGAAGGATATAAAGTCTGAAACTCAAATGTCTGTCATTATTTTCTAACTTCAACTTTTAATTATTTACCACTAATGTCTCAGAAAACTACAATTTCATGAAAAACTGACCAAAATATGAGGCCAAAATCTGGACATTCTGCGAAAACTGATACAGTTGAGAGGCATGCATGAGAGGCATGCCCATATTTCATACTCTCTTGTCTGCCTTCACTAAAATGTACTAAGCTGTACAAAGTAGTGTAAAAGTGAGGTTATCAGTGGATCATATTCTGAAATTTCATAAGAATATCTAGAAGCAGTTTTAGTATATTGTCATGTAAAGTTAGGATGGAATTCAGATCAGGGCATTTGTAAATTGATTGAGTGATGGCAAGGTTTATAGTGCTGTAAGGTAACACAAATATGTTGCTGCATGAAAGCAGGTAACAGTTGTGGAAGGTGCAGACTAAGCTTCTTGTTTGAAAGCTCTGGCTTGAAGAACTCTGTTGCGATCTGTTATTCTTTCACTTTTTTCCAGCAGAAAAAATAGATCTGTTGGCAGTGTGTACTTTTCATGTGCAGTAAATAAAAATGCTGTTAGGTAAAGTTTCCTCAGTGATTTTCATTGCCTGCTATGTATAGCAGTTGTACTTTAATTAGCAATGTGTTATGTGTACATTATAGTGATTGTTTTGACTTCTGACTGTAGCTCCATTTGCCATTTGGCCCAAGTTAGATTTTTAAAAGGGTCAGTTTAGATGGGTCCACCTGTAAGGTTAACAAACACTAAGTAAGTAAATAAAATAAATCTTGATTAGGGCAGTACCCCAGTGAGAATGGCATGTATGTTACTTGAGGGTGGTATAAATCACAACATACAGATGTTAAATGGAAACCTTAACTTGGTGCCTGTATGTATTGCATCTTTAAATTGTGGGTACAGTTTAGTGGCATATCAGCCTGAATTAATAGCAACATTTACATCCTCTGTAAATGTTTTTGCCATTGTGGAACACCTATATTTTATATTCCGCAAGAGTCCTAGTTTATTTTGCCAGAGAATTTGGTGGAAGATTAAGAGATATGAATGCATGTTTTTTTTTTTAATTCTTCTCCATGAAAATATATGCTAGATATGCTGAAAAGAGAGGAACCATTACCTGAATAAGACCAGGTAATCAGAATATAAAACAGCTTTATATTGACAAGAAAAGGTTACATACTGTTTGAATGGAAGCTAATTTACTCTGTGAACAGTAAGAGTCAAAGACCCTAGGATGCAGGGCCTCCTACCAGTTGTGTATTTCTGCAGAGATTACCTTGAGAATTTTGGCTCTAAATGTTATGTTGAGATAATTTGTTGCCTTGTTCAGGCAGTCATGATGATGCCCAATAAGTTAAGATGGTTTGTGAGAAGTAAGCAACTCAAAGTGTAAAAGGCAGTTTTTTATGAAAGCAACAACTGTACCTGTTACTTTGCCTTTGTCTGGTGGTAAGGGATGGATATTTTAGAGATTCTTAACATGAACATTATTTGCATACATAGATCTGGATCAAGAAATGCCATATGAGGGGTTCTGTCATATGCTGCCAGATTGAAGAAACTCCAGCTCTATTCAGTCGCATACCATCTGCTCAGAGGTGACATGTGCCTGACATACAAGGCCATGTCCAACCCGGAATTAATGGACATGCTCCACCTCAAAAAATCCAAATCCACCAAAACCACTAGAGCAAGTGACTTAAACCTTAGCATGGATATAAATAGGACGTGCTGGAGGGATAGATTTATCACTCAGAGACTCCCTATGCTGTGGAATAAAATCCTGGTCCATGTGAGGCAGAGCACCTCGCTGGCTCTGTTCAAGAGAAATCTTGACCTGTGGATGGGAGATCGTAGGTTTACCCTGGGAATCATTTCTGTGTCACTGCTGGACAGAGGCACAACAAACTAATGGGCACAGTATTTTTTCAAATAAGGGGTGGCGTAAGCCACAAAACTTTGGGCTAGGCTTATAAATGCCTTAGGGCAGATAGCCTAGTATAAACCTATGAACCTAAATGCGCAGGTGAAAGCTGCTCTCTCTAAAGCTAAAAACACAGCATCAATGGAACCGGATGGTGTCCCCGGCTGTGTGCTACATGAGCTAAATGAGGAATTAAACCCGCACATAAGGCAGCTGTTTAATCTCAGCCTTACCACAGGATACGTGCCCAAGGAGTGGCGTACGGCAACTGTGGTCCCACTCCACAAAGGTGGTGCCTCTACGGACCCTGGTAATTACCGCCCCATAAGCTTAACAAGTCTAGTCTGCAAAGCTATGGAGAGGATCATAATGGAGCTCATAAACAAAGATATAGGGGACTTGCAGACATTGGACCCGACCCAGTTTGGCTTTGTCAAGGGCAGATCATGCCTTTTGAACTTGGTCGACTTCTTCGAAACAGTCACCAAGGCCATTGATGAGGGAAAGGCAGTCCATACAGCCTACCTTGACCTTGCAAAGGCTTTTGACACAATACCCACTATTGTAGAAAAACTTACCAGCTTAAATGTAAACCCATATGTCACAAGATGGGTTGCAAACTGGCTTAAGGACAGAACCCACAGGGTTAGAGTTGCTGGCGCTATGTCAGACTCCAAGCCGGTCACAAGTGGTGTCCCACAGGGCTCGGTCCTTGGCCCCCTATTGTTCGGCATCTACTTCTCAGAAGTACAGGCCAACATGGGAGGACTTTGGCTGACAAAGTTTGCAGACGACTGCAAACTGGGCCATAGTGGAAAGTGCATCGACACGGATATCCTTCAGAAGGGACTCACGGAAACAGATAGCTGGTGCCAGAGCCATGGCCTGAAGTTAAACGCCAAAAATGTATAGTCATACCCTTCGGGAAAAACAAGGTAACCCCAAGCTACCATATAGGTGGCAATCCACTAAGCACAGAAGAGGTTATCAGGGACCTGGGACCCAGGTTGACAGTGGCCTTTCTTTTGACACTCACATTGCTAAAGTGGTTAGAAAGACCTTCTACATTGCCCACCTGATCATGAAGGGATTCACATCCAGATCTAGTGAGGTCATTGTTCCCCTGTACTCTTCACTTATCAGACCAATGATCGAGTACAATGCCCCATTCGGGATGCATCAAACCCGACATCTGCAGCAATTGGAGAGACCCCAAAAGTTCCTCACCAAAAGGATAAAGGGACTCCAAAATCTGTCATATGCTGCCAGATTGAAGAAACTCCAGCTCTATTCAGTCGCATACTGTCTGCTCAGAGGTGACATGTGCCTGACATACAAGGCCATGTCCAACCCGGAATTAATGGACATGCTCCACCTCAAAAAATCCAAATCCACCAAAACCACTAGAGCAAGCAACTTAAACCTTAGCACGGATATAAATAGGACGTGCTGGAGGGATAGATTTATCACTCAGAGACTCCCTATGCTGTGTAATAAAATCCCGGTCCATGTGAGGCAGAGCACCTCGCTGGCTCTGTTCAAGAGAAATCTTGACCTGTGGATGGGAGATCATAGGTTTACCCGGGAATCATCTCTGTGTAACTGCTGAACAGAGGCACAACAAACTAATGGGCACAGTACTTTTTCATATAAGGGGTGGCGTAAGCCACAAAACTTTGGGCTAGGCTTATAAATGCCTTAGGGCAGATAGCCTAGTATAAACCTATGAACCTATGAACCTATGAACCTATGAAAGACTTGCTGGCCAATGTAGTAAGATAGAATAGACGATGCATTATGCCTGGAATCACTGGCTAAGTAAATTCCAAAATAACCCTTATCAGGCCTATGATTGAGTACAATGCCCTATTTGGTATGTACCTCACCCGGCACCTGCAGCAGCTGGAGAGACCCCAAAAGTACCTCACCAAGAGGATCAAGGGTCTCCAACATATATCATATGCTGCCAGACTAAAGAAGCTCCAGCTCTATTCAGTAGCATACCGCCTGCTCAGAGGTGATCTGTGCCTGACGTACAAGGCCATGTCCAATCCGGAATTAATGGACATGCTCCACCTCAAAAAAAACAAATCCATCAGAGCCACGAGAGCTAAAGATCTAAACCTCAGCACAAATATGAATAGGACATGCTGGAGGGACAGATTCATAACCCAGAGGCTTCCCGCACTCTGGAACAGGGTCCCAGTTCATGTTAGGTAGAGCCACTCACTGACTCTCTTCAAGAGAAATCTTGACGAGTGGATGGGTGATCGTAGGTTTACCCCGGGGGGGTCATCTCTGTGTCATTACTAGACAGAGGCACAGTAAACTAAATTTAATTTGTACACTTTTGTATCACTACATGGGGTGGCGAAAGCCACATACACTATGGCTAGGCTTATAAATGCCCTAGGGCAGATAGTCTAGTACTATACTATGAAACTATGAAACTATGAGGGTCATGGTTTTCAGAAAGTTACTCTAACTCATTTGGTTACAAGGCAGCATTCGTGTGAAGAAAGGCAGACTTAGCCAGTATAGGAGTGGAAAGTGGGTATGTATCGTTTCACATATTCTGTGTTTTTTCTCATGCATCACCAGCAAGCTTCTGTGACATATTGTACCAGAGCAAGAAAAATAACCTGAAAATGGTATTGTTTCTCAGCAGCTTCTTTTCCTGCTCAGACTTTAGGAACACCTTTCAGACTTCATTGTTTTAAGAGCATATTCTAAACTGCTTTCTGTAACTTTCATTGGACTCCTCTTTGGTAACCTATCTTGCCCCAAAAGAATAATGAGTATAAGCTATTATAATATATCTGTCTCTTTCTTGTTCGATTCTCGGCGTGGCTTGGGAGTGCCTTCTGTGTGGAGTCTGCATGTCCTCCCCACGGTTGAGTAGCATTCAAAAGACATGCATGCGTAAATAGGCATGCCTTCGTTGAAGGTTGGGCATCGAGCTGGCACTT
This sequence comes from Protopterus annectens, assembly GCF_019279795.1. NCBI lineage: Eukaryota > Metazoa > Chordata > Ceratodontiformes > Protopteridae > Protopterus > Protopterus annectens. Next base: position 802,574,531 of record NC_056745.1, read on the forward strand.
CGGCGTTTCGTAAAAATCTCCTGCCAATCATTAGCAGACTGGAGTTCCGCTGTGGCAACCCCTTACTGTGAAAAACTGAAAGACAAACAACAACATATATATATATATATATATATATATATATATATATATAAAAACACACGCTCACATAAACACACACAAACATGCACTCTGACAATACATAAAGACAAAGTAAAGTTGAAACAGCTGTGTATGTGTGTGTGTGTGTGTGTGTGTGTGTGTGTGCTCATGCATGTACTTGTGTGTTTATGTGCCTACAAGGGTAGATAGCATATTACTAACATATGAATTCCTCAGACACACACACACACACACACACACACACACACACACACACACACACACACACACACACACACACACACACACACACACAGAGACAGAGAGATATTTAGAATAATGTCTGAGTTCAGGTTGAAAGGGGAATATGGGTGAATGGTTGCATGGGGGTATGGAAGCTGTAGTGGAATTTTTTAGATTTTTTTAATTGCTGCAAGTTATAGAAATGAGGAAGCAATACACTGCTAAAGTAGGGAAGATAAATAATGTAAAACCAGCTGCAATCTCTTATATTTTAAAATACAGTTATTGTTTTCACAATGAAGGAAAGGTGCTGAGAAGAGGAAGTTAGAAATTGTCTTGGAAGAAATGTCAGTTCTAAAGTAACATAGTTCTAAAAACTGAGAAGTTAGTTTCATTGTGCAGGTGATGGGGAGCTGATTCAAACTGCACAGGAAATTTTCCTGAAGAGTTTTAGCCTACAGCCAATATAAATCATGTCTTTCTAGAATTATGTTTCCTTGGCTTTGAGTTCTGAGAGGAACTAAAGAGTAGTGAATTGTAAGATGTCTGTGGACAGTAGTTAAGGTGCATGATTTTTAGCAGCGAACACAGTGGTGCTATTGTCTCAATTTTTGACAATGTAATAGAACCAATGACGACAATCTGAACTTGAGGTTAAAAAGACATATCTGTATTTTACTTTATAATATGAAGGCTAGTAAGGCATTTGTTGTCCTAGCAAACATTATTACATTTTAAAAATATTCTATCTTCCCAATCCTTTTGAAAATAGAGATTTAACACCATCCTCCTCATTCCCTGCTTGCTATCAAAGATATTTTCAAAGCAGCCCAATGAATAAATTGCAGCAATACAGTAAACCAGTTCACCTGATTAAACTTGGTAATCTAAACAAGAAAAAAAATCCAAAATCCATTGTATTATTCCTTCAAGCTAATAGTTTATTTCACATAAAGTAAATTTAATGTTTTTTTTTTAACACACTTTAACGAAAGCACTTTTTTCAGTGAAAGCGCTTTCGTTAAAGTGTGTTCGGTGATTGTGGATTCGGACTATTGAACTTTCGTTCAATAATCCTAGATCCATCATTATATATGTGATTGATATATATATATATATATAGAGAGAGAGAGAGAGAGAGAGAGAGATGTTTGGTTCACTAAGTATTAAGTGTTTTTTCTTAGAAGAACAAAATATTGAACAAAACATATTGAGACACAATTCTCAAATGGGCTTTAACACAGTTCCAGTATCGGTAAGGGCAGGACCGTTTTCCTTGCTTCACTGCGATTGAGGTTTCTGACAACTCATCCTTCCAACAGACAGAATATATACAAGTGACTCCTACCAATTGTAGTACTACGTATATTAACGTATTGTGGTCTATCAAGTAAGAAAACATATTATCAACACAATAATATACATTATGATGCTTATAAAGTACCACTGCATCCCCCACCTTTCAAGGAACATTCATACAGATAACATCAAAAGATAGTTTTATGAAGGGAACCTTTCCAAAAATTATACCAGCATAATAAATAACTCTATACTTAAATAATAATAATAATAATAATAATATAAACATTATCCAGGCTTTACATTTTATTTCAGCATTAATAGATTTGTTTGATATGTGGCATGTTTATTTGACATAGCTAATGGATAGAATTCTATTTAAAAAAATGTATGGAAGAAAATTTGCTATATCTTTATTTATTTATTTATTTATTTTCATTATACTGAAGCCTTTAAAAAGTTTTCATATGACTCATATAATCAGTTTACTGTCAAACTCAGAGAAAATTATGCAAAGGTTGGCACTTCAGAAACTGAAAGAAGTGTTATATGTTTAGGGCAACATAACATTTACCAGAATGTTTCTCATAAAAATCTATCTAGTATAACATGTAACTAATAATTTCATGATAACATAATTAGACAAAAAGATGTCACACTTCAGGGTGACATGCTATACAAATATTTTAGCAGTAATTTGGACTTTATAGCACATCGCATATAGTTAGATAAAAGTTTGTCCTTTTGTTTTAGTTTGCAAAATTGATTGCTAAATTGTTAATAGATAGGACTTGGCAAGTTCAGATAGTCAAAGTGGCAGCCTCATGGACTTTGGTCAGGGAGTTCCACAAGGATTAATTCTTTGTTCATGATGTAACTGAAGTTGCAATGTTCTGTTTGTTTTTGTTTTGTTTTTATGTAGAGCTTTTCTCCCACGGGCCTCTACTGAAAATGGACATATATCCAGTTAGACTAGCCTGGTCAACAAATGTAAAATAAAATAAATAAAATTGTTCATATTTATTTCGTATATATATGTGATGGACCTTACCATTATTTGGGATATATTTTATTACAATAATGCAGATGATCTTGAAACTGGTAATACTATTACTTGTTTGGAAGATTATAAAAATTTGCAGGTCGCTTAGACATCCTGAATCAATGAGCCAGGCTGGATAATATGGTTATTAATAAGGATAACACAAAACAAATTCCGTATATTAGACATAAACCTGACAACATTATTATGAAATGGGGAAGGTAAGTTGTTACCTTCTGGTGCTATTGTAGATAGCAACTTAAAATATAGGGTGTGCACCTAGAAAAAATGTATACTTTATAGGTTGTATCAGAAGATACAGTATGTTAAATCGAGAAGGGCTGGTGTTATAAAAATTATTTAAAATATATCTGTAGCTTGAATAGACCAAACAGGAATTTGGCAGCATTTTTAGCACTATTTTTCAAAGGTTTGTTGTGGCAATACAAGCAAAATTTACAAAACCCATTAAGGAGGTAGAAGGATTAGAATATGAGAGACAAATAAATCACCTTGTGTTTTATATATATATATATATATATATATATATATATATATATATATATATATATATTTAGCAGGGGGTGTGGGTTGCAGCCCCCCCCCCATTTAGGGGTATAAGTGCCCTGCAAAAACATATGTTTAACTTACATGTGCAAGTTTTTTCCATGAGATGATTATCCAGCATCATTGCTCAATCACTTGAGGTTCAGTATTGTGTTCTTTCAGTATGGTGATGCGCATGCATACATATAAGCATACACACACACACACACACACACACACACACACACACACACACACACACACACATGTACATATATATATATATATATATATATATATATATATATATATATATATATATATATATTGTGAGAGAGAGAAAGAATGTGAGAGGAATATGATCAGGTCTCTGATCATAACCAAGTGAGAACTCATAATGGTAAGTTACAATCAAAGAGCCCATCATATTGTTTTTAGTGTAGACAGATTTATCTGCTCCATGTCCTACTATAAAGGAAGAAAGAAAAAGTGCAAAGTGTTTTGCCAGCTTTCAAAACCAGTAAAGCACTTAGTGAGTGCTGTCAACGATCCATCAAGATAAGAATTTCAAACTAAGTCAGGGCAGATTGTAGAAATAAACAGAAGGCAGAAACAAAGCTGTTTTGACTTCTGCCACTGTTGTTTGCTGGCCAGCACTGTCATTTCTTAGTGCAGGGCACAATCTTAAAAGCATTTAGGAGAGTGCTTAACAATAGTTAAAAAGATCTCACACTATTGAAGAGCTTAACTGATTTGTCTTCCCTTACACTGCAACATAATCAGGGTACTCCATGCACTATATATATATATATATATATATATATATATATATATATATATATATACGTGTGTGTGTGTGTGTGTGTGTGTGTGTGTGTGTGTGTGTGTGTGTGTGTGTGTGTGTGTATGTGTGTGTGTGTGTGTGTGTGTGTGTGTGTATGTATATATATATATATATATATATATATATATATATGTATATATATATATATATATATATATATATATATATATATATATGTGTGTGTGTGTGTGTGTGTGTGTATATGTATATATATATATATATATATATATATATATGTGTGTGTGTGTGTGTGTGTGTGTGTGTGTGTGTGTGTGTGTGTGTGTGTGTGTGTGTGTGTCGGGGTTTTATCAGAAGTTTGACCGCTTTAAAAGTCAGATTCCATATTGTGCTGAACATATAATCAATTTTCTGAAAACTCAAAAGGCACAAAAAATCTGTGTTTTTCAGGAAAACAATCCCCCAGGCCCCAAATACTCCCTGAAAATGATATATACCAACTCTGAGATAGCACTACAGTGAGGAAAAGGACAAATTCCCCAGTCCCTACTGTACCTTGATCTCAGTACAAACACTTCAAATTTTCAGAAAGTCGATCATATAATCTTGACCATATGGTGTTTGACTTTCAAAAAAGCCACTTTTCTGATATAAACCTATGTGTGTTTGTGTGTGAACTGCAGCAAAATAAGGAACACTGTAAGCTAAAATCAGCAGTTCTGAAAAAAAACTGATACGTAAAGCAGTGTACTGTTTCATTCTTACAGCATAAAACAGCATTAATAACTTCATTTGTCTCTATGATTACAAGCACATTTGCTCATAGCCACACACAGACACACACACACACACACACACATGTACTTACACAGGTATAATAAAATGCCATTCTGAAATATCACAAGCTGTCTAATTTCAATGATCTTCCACAAGATGGTGCTTCATCCTGATAGTGTCCTTTCATAAAGGCAAGTAGTATTTTTCTATTCTGTTTAAGTGCTCTTGAGAACAAGTAGTCCATTAAAGTGCATTGCTCTATCACTCAACATACTGCAAATACACTACTAGCCATTTTTTTACAAAAAGGAGATGTTTGCAGGTTCTTTTTTTTTTAAATAAACAATTGGCTTGGAAAAATTCATAAGAACCTCAGCTGGCACCAGCTAGACTTTCTAGCTTCTAGGTGGTACAAATTCTGCAAGACACAGGAATAAAATAAATAAATCACCTGGACTGTGATATGGGGTTTCTATTCTGCCCATAACCCCAAGAAAATGTCACCATGGAAACAGTTATTTTATTTTCTAACATGGATTAAGACAGCTGCCTGGATGACACCAATAAAGGAAAGTGTAAAATGTAGTGTTGGTGTGGGTGGAAGGAGAGATACTACATTACAAAGAGAAAACTCTCAGATTCTTTTATTCGTTAGCAGCTCCGTCAGATCCAATTAACATCTGTAAGTGAAGAGAGCAGGTTGTTAATGCTTTACTACCAGCTTGATATGCATAACAAGGCTGGTAATTTTTAATTAAAATGAAGGCACATATTTTCAAGTGGGTGTAACTTTGTAATAAGCAGCATATTCTGCCATATACAGGCTTATAATGACATTGTATCACTAACACAGCAATAAGTAATTTACCACTACTATGCCAATATAGCTGCACTTTACTGGGCATGTTTCACCAGAAACTCAGTCATTATTCTCACAGCCTGTTTAGCGTTGTTACTCAGAATATGACTATGCGTAAGCATGGATAGCTAGATCTAGATATATCTATCTGTCTATGTATCCACCTCTCTTTCTATGAGTGTGTGACTGTGTGTGTGTGTGTGTGTGTGTGTGTGTGTGTGTGTGTGTGTGTGTGTGTGTGTGTGTGTGTGTGTGTGTGTGTGTGTATATATATATATATATATATATATATATATATATACAAACACACACATATATAATATATATATATATATATATATATATATCTATATATATATATGATTATCTAACATTATGTCATCATTTGCATTTGTCAACAACTAAAACAGAATTGACAATATGTCAATAACTCAAATGTCTATGCAATATTACGCATGTGCTGAAAAACAACCTCAGAGCATGCAAAACCTTAAATAAAAGAAAACAAAACATGTTATGTCGAATGGCTTGAACATTAAACTTTCTATAACCTGCAACTTTGTAGAGAATTGTGCAATATGAGTAAAAAACAGGTTAACCTGGATAAAAAACAATATTATAGCCATCTACAACTGCAAAGCAAAAATAACCCCATAACTTCTGGACATCGATACATAACCTGTTGCATCCAGGCTCAAACAAGGACCCTAACCCTTCTAGTTCTCTGCTAGAAATTGCAGCTTTATTCATTACCTACGTCATAGAGAGCATTACCTCCTAACTAAAAACTCTTCACCCCTCAGTACTTCTAGCACCCCCCTTCATTAACACCCAGTCCTAGTAATTCAGCAAAAAACAGGTTAGACCAAAACTAAGATTCTTCATATGTCATACACACTACTACTTCCTTTACTGCCCCCCAACATTCCCATATGAACGTAATTCACCTTGTACATCCATTGCCAGAAACTTTCACTTAAGATCTGTCTACATATCAGTGATAAAAAAAAATTCTATTTAAATTCAAATGAATCCTAGGTACTTTCAGTGTGGAAAGAATCCTGTATTATCCCTCTGCATAAAGGTGGCATCTTGGTTGACATCTCAAACTTTTGGTCTATTGCAATATTATCATGTCTCTTAAAAATTCTTGAAAGATGTATTCATAAGCAACTCCTCCTCAATATTCCTCAAGAATAACTCTTAAAATCCACCCAACCGCCCAACACACAGTACAAATTCTGCACTCCTATCATTCACTGATGCCATAAACAAATACAGGGACTTGGACAAAATTGATGCCTCCTTATTCCATCATGTGTTAAAAGCCCTCAATACAGTTTATTTATTTATTTATTTACTTATTTATTTTATTTTACATTTGTTGACTGGGATAGTCCGACTGAGCTGAATAGCCTGGGGAGAAAAGCTCCATGAACATTACAATAAAGGTTATGCATAAGTAATTAACAAGTTATACAGAAAATACATTTTTACAATAAGTAGTTAAAAGTTCAAATAAGTAATAATAAGGAAGCAATATAAAAGAGTAAGTAACAGTGTTGGTAAAAGTATAATAAAGGTGCAGTATACAACAGTTTATAACAGTATACAAGATGAAGTGGAAACATGGTAATGTTTTAGAGTTGCTGAGGGAGTGAGATGAGAGATGTAAATTATTAATAGTAATGTAAGGAGGTAACAATACTTGGATGGGATACAAGGTATCAGTGTGCTAAGGAAGGCTGGGGGGAGCATTAAGGTAGAGAGAGGCAGAGGCCAGTAGAGAAAACAATATAGAGGACAGGTAGGACAGAGTCTGAGGGACAGTAGGGAAGATTAAGTAGGGTAAGTACAGTGACAGGACCAGTGACTTTCTAAGTATTCCTTGGTGGCAGCTTTGAATTGTTTAAGTTGATTGAGGGACCTGATTTCTATATTGGCAGCTTTTTCCAAGAAATGGAAGGATGGTAGCTATAGAGGTTACATCTATTTTGGCCCTGGGTTTGTAGATCTGTAGAAGGTCTTGGTTTGAGATCTTGTGGGGGAATAATGGGAGATAAGAAGAGAGAAGCTGGGGCAGTAGGAGGGTTGATATAGAATGGAACGAATGATTTGGAGCTGAGAGAGAAGAAGCCGGTGGGGTAATTCTAGCCAGTTTAGATGTTTTAGTGAGAGACAGTGATATATTTTATACATTTGGTGTGCTGCAAATCTGGCTACTTTGTTGTAAGCTGATTCAAGTTTAGAGAAGAGAGAGGAGTTGTGATTTGTAAGGGTTTGAGAGCTATACAATAGACTAGGTAAGAGGTAAGCATGGGAGAGGGTTAGTGAGAAACTTTTTATTTCTATAAAGGAGGCCCAGTTTTAGGTGAGTCTTGTGGATACAGTTATTAACATGTAAGTCGAACTTAGGTTGGTCATTTATAATGACACCGAAGAGTTTAATGTTACTTTGATAGGAGTGTTATTGAGAGACAGTATAGAGAAGGTAGGTTTGAGGTGGTTAAGATTTTTAGGTAAGAAGAGTAGGAGTTTTGTTTTATATGGGTTCAGTATAAAGAGGTTATTAGAGAGCCAGGTTTTGACTAAGTTAAAGGATGCCTGGGTGGCTGAGATGAGTTCAGAGGGGGTGTCAGCAATGGTGATGACTATAGAGTCATCCTCATATTGTACCAGGGATGACTGGGGGCAAGAAGTACAGAGTAGATTAGTAAAGACATTAAAAAGTAATGGGCCAAGAATAGAGAACAGAGCCTTGGGGGGACTCCCATTTTACAGGGAGAGAAGGGGAGAGAGCAGAATGCCATCTCACTGATTGGAATCGATCTGTGAGATAGATAGGAAAACAGGCAACAGTAGAAGTGGAGAAGTTAAGGTTTGTCAGTTTGGTAAGAAGTGAGTGAGATACAGTGTTGAAGGCTTTTGAGAGGTATAAGAAAAGGCAAGAGATGAGTTTGTTATCTCTGGCCAGAGAAATAGTGTTAAGGAAGGATATGAGGGCAGTAGTAGTACTGTGTTTGGGAAGAAAGCCATGTTGCGTGGGTGTGAGCAGGTTAACCTGTAGAAGGTATTTATGACTTGCTTGTGTATGCATTTTTCCAATACTTTGGAGAGTGGGGATAGGATTGCAATAGGTCTAAAGTTAGAGATTTCCATGGAGTTGACACATTTATATATAGGTATGTTGTAGAATTCTTTCCAGATAGAGGGGACCTTTGACTTAGAGATAAAACAGTTTATCAAGATAGATACTGTGAGAGGAAGTGAATCAGCAGCTAGTTGGAGGAAGTAGAAATGAATATTGTCTGCTGATGTGGAGCAGGGTTTTAGTTTAGAGAGTAAAGATTTGATATAGCTAGTAGGAATGGATGTAAGGGACAAAGTAGTGGAAAAGTTTGAAGTAGGATGGGATTCAGAGGAGTTAGTAGTCTGGTTGTTTTTTTTGGTTAGTTATGTTAGTAGTAGAGGGGTCAATATTAAGCATTTTAGATATGGATTCTCACCATAAGCTCCTGTATAAACTGACTCAACTTGAAATATCACCTTGTGGTCCAATGGATATTTAATGATTGGCTACAGTCTGTGAAATGACAGAATACTCTCAAAATGCCAGCAAATCTCAACTGGTGTACTCCAAGGCTCAGTTCTTGGTCTCCTCCTCATCTTTATCAATGACCTCTATACCTCTGTAGGTCCATCCTCTCTTATACAATATGCTGATGACTCTGTGCTTATATGTGCAGCCAATAACCTGCCTCAACTTCTCCATATCATGCAAGAAGCTTTTTTGTCATTTGAGAAATGGCTTCATAAGGCCCAACTTCTATTCAGCCCTAATAAACAAAGTTACTCCTATTTATACCCTAATCACACATGCTTGACAAAGTAAATTTCAGAATATTTTCACTAAACAAAACTGTAATTGAAGTCATCTCCCATATAAAACTTCTTGGAATGATTGTAGATGATAACCTTAAACTTAACCTGCATGTTCAAAATAACTGATAAAAGACTCACCAAAAATGAGGAATGCTCTACAAGCATAAAAAACTTTCTTAGCTAAACCACCAAACCACTCATACCACTACCTGCCACTCTCATCTCTCTTATACAGTAAACCCATCCTAAACAACCTGCAGATTACAGTTAAAAATAAGCTGGAGGCATGCTATAATACAGTTGCAAAATTTGGCCCCAGCAAACAATAGCACAGCCACCACTGTATTGCCCTTAAAGCTTAGATTTAGCTTTAACTGCCTCTGCACTTAGATTGCATATAGCTTATCTCCACACACAACTTTATTCACAAAGTTGATGACTGCCCTGCTTTTACCCCTATTCTCCATTCATATCTCCCTAATAGACTACTTCAGTCTAATGAACATATTCTAGGCTTATATAAACCCTACAAATCCTCTGGACCAAGTCTCTACTCATATTCAGAAGCTAAAAAGTGAAATTCTATCCCTCTGCAAATTAGATCTTCCTCTAGCCTCTCCAACTTCAAACAACTATAAAAGACTACCCAAATAAAATCTTACTCTGCCCCTGCACTACCCCAGGCTGAACTAGTCCCCCCTCCCTTCTTCCTCCACCAGCATACTTTGACTATGTTCAAAGGCAAGGAATTAGTTAAATCTATTTCTTAGATATATTTTTGCCTAGACTATATTATCTATTCATCTCTGCACCAGAGAGTGTATCAGTGTGTTTAATGCCATCTCTGTGAATTGCAACTTGTTCATAACTTATCCTTTGACAATGTACTTTTTCAGCATACTACAACTGTCCAAATATTTGCACTTTGTATGTGTAGGTTCACAACGTAATGAACTGAAGCTGAATTTTTAGTTAGATAATATGTCATCATGTATTAGGCTTTGTAATAACTTTATTTAACTATAACCATATTATGTCAAGGTGGAGCTTTTCACTCCAGGTCTCCATTGAAAATGGGATATTATTCAGACTGTCCCAGTAAGGAAGTATCAAATATCAAATAAATACATAAAAAAAACATAAGAAACAATCCTCCATACCCCCTGATAATTATATATACTTACTCCTAGACTGCACAAAACTGGGGAAAGGGATTATTCCCAAGACTCACGAATTGTGTGATGTTACCCATCTGTCGACCATCTGTTAAGCTGACTGAAAGCAGAAGACTAAGCAGATGTTGACCAAACATACTGTCAACTGAAGCATCAGCACCCACAGATATACATATATATGTGCTCTGTTTAGAAGATCAGCTGCTCAGAAAGTCGAACTTCATATGGTCGAGATTATATGATCTGCTTTCTGAAAAAGTTGAAGCATTTGTATGGAGACTGCAGTACATTGGGGAATCAGGGCATTTACCCTTTTCCCCACTGTAGTGTGATCTCGGATTTGGAATAAATAATTTGCAGAGGGTGAAAGATGCAGTGTGAGTTTGGCCTCCTGCAAAAATATGGATTTTTTGTTTTGTTTTGCTCAACTTTTTGGAAAGTCGATCTTCTGACATATTCATGTATCTATCTATTTTATATATACATATATATCTATGCAAATGTGCATATACATACATATATTTATATACATATATATATATATATATATATATATATATATATATATATATATATATATATATATATATATTTACACACACACACACACACACACACACACACACACACACACACAAATATATTTACTTTTAGAACTTACAGCTTCAGTGTGTAGAACAACTTAGTGCTTTACTGGTACTTGGGTGACTTTAGTGTTAATATACATTTAAATTAGGGAAGTGGGAGTTGAATACTTCCCTCTCCTACAAACATTTTTCTTCAATTATGTGTTGGAAATTCAGTGTCATTCAGTATTTTATATATATATGGATTACCTAGAATTGTCAAATGGCAACTTTTTGGACACAGAAATCTGCAGGCACAGTTGATTGAAAGTGCTGGCAGTTATTCTGTGCAAGATCATGGCACAGTGGGGATTGGGGAATTTGCCCTTTCCCAACTGTAGTGCATTCTTAGAGTTGGTATATATAATTAGCAGGGGGTATGAGAGGGCGCAGTCCCCACCCCCACCCCCCGTGGAGGTGTGGGAGGGCGGTTGTGTTTATCTTTTGATGTTTTATTCACTCAGCTGTTAATCAATCAGTGGAGCTCAATTAGCTGTTCTTTGATGAGTTGAAGTTTGAACAAATTGTTGGCCTTCCAACAATATGTATAAAATATACCACAGATGATAAGAATAATGCTAGTTTGTACAGTACTGTCCATTCACACAACTGTAAACTATTTAAATTGTAGCAGATATTGACATTCCATGTGTTCCTTTACTCACAGGCCCTTTAACCCACACACACATATGCTATCATTCTGATGATACACAAGGAAGGTATCTGCATTGTGTCTGATCATGTAATTCGTGCAAACTCTTGCCTCCCATTCTCACCTATCTATGACCTAAATACTGGACCCTGGGCCTCAACTCCAGAATTTGTACCATAGTGGGGTGGCAGGATATATATCTGTCTCAAATTTTCCCACTCAGGAATGTCTATATTTTTGCCAAGTATAAAAGATCAAACATGTAGACCATACCTTTCAACTGTACAGGTTTCGCAGAATGTCCAGATTTTTGCCTCATATTTTTGGTGTGTTCCTCCTAATATATGTTCCTTGATGGCAAATAGCTGAGTTTTGAAGTCATTAAATAATGACAAACCTTTGAATTTAAGACTCCACATCCTTCCGAAAATTCATGCTAATGCAAAACCTACTATTCTATCAACTTTCTAAGTTTCTAAGGGCAATATTTAAAAGCTGTCCCTATTTGCCCCACCATCATTTTAGGCTTTGTCCAGATTTTTTGCTCTAAGAGGTTGAGAGGTATGATGTAGACAGTACAGTGCAATAGTCTGTGTATTTCTGTTCAATCTGCAGTAATAGGGGTATCTAACAAATAATAATAAAAACAGTGACTATGCAGTGTCTGAGATAAACTGTCAGACTTAACTGCTGTTACAAGACTGCATTCCAAAAAGCAAATGTTAGCAGATACACAGATACATTTAGAAGATATGCAGAGACACACTGAAAAATCACATAAACCAGTAGGTGAAGTATGCATGCATTGTGAGTTATATGCACATAATTTAACAAAAAAGCAGTAGCTAGTGTACGTTTCTGCAGAAACAGCACAGCTACTTCTAGTGAGGAAAATGAGTAACAAATAATTAAAAGAAATTAAGTGCCTTACAGCCTATATTGAATCACTATAGTACCCATACCCCCTCTAAGTACTGACTGTGCATGAGGCATGAGATGATATACAAATATGTTAATGATAGGTTATCCACAGTCATGCCTCTTAAGTGTACCCCATTACGGGGAATGTTCCTCATTTTGTATCTTAAAAAAGTCCATGCTTCTCGCAGTTCCACATTGAAACATCCTGTTACACATTCAGTGTTAGGAGTTTTTTGAACTGGTGTCCATGATAAATAATACTGGATCATATTATTTAATCAAAAGCACCTGTTATAAGTATAAGGTAAAACAGTTTATCCATCCTGTGAGCTTTCTAGTTGAGGTTGTTAGTAAGCTTTTAGCAAGTGTTTCACATTTTGACAGTCTGTTCCACATTATGAGATGAGCGCTCCTCATTTTGGAGAAGGAAAGTTGAGAGTTATGACCACAATATAATTAGTAATGATATAATAACAAGGGCTAAATGATGAATTCACATGCAATAGTATACAAAAAGTAATTAGGTATGTTCAACTGATGTTGAACACAAAGGTAAATTAACTCAAACGTTATGGTTATGTGATCAGTAATGCCCTGATTTTGTATTATATCCTATAACATCACTGTAGTACACTCAACAGTGAATCCCTAATAAAAAGAAGTTATGTACTCACCGTAACATTCCATGTGAGTTGTTCATCTTGCCTTCATTCTTACTGATGGGTTTGGAGCCCATCCTTGGCTCCAACTCGGCCTATTGCAAAAGCTTGAGGTCTTCAACTATCTTGAGGCCTACTCCCTATTCCCTGATACACTGATGCTTCCCTCAGATCTTGTTTGCTGCCAATAAACTATATGCCACTCTTGATATAGCAATAACAGAGGAAAACTAGATAAAGGTCAATACAACCACGAACTATGTGAATACTCAGTCCCCAAGAAGCTTGGATGGGGGTTGGAGGGTGGGACGTAAGAATGAAGGTGAGATGAACAACTCACATGGAACGTTATGGTGAGTACATAACTTCTTTATGTGAAGTTGTTCTATCTTGCCTGTCATTCTTACTAATGGGTTAGCATCCCAAGCACCATGTTTCTCGGGTGGCTCACTGGAGTATATTCTTCAGGACAGTGGAACCAAAGGAAGCCCTGTCTCTGGAGGCGATATCTACTTTTAATGAGTGATGAAGGTAAGAGGCCTTGACCAAGTAGCTGCTGCACAAATAGTATATCTTGGTAATTGGGCAGTAAAGGCCAATGAGGTGGAGACAGCCCTAGTCGAATGGCCCTTTATCTTTTGATGTAATGGTGTATTTACTGAACTGTAACTGAAAGAAATACAGTCTGATAACCATTTTGATAAGGTGGTTTTCACCACAGGTGCACCTTTTTTGGAATCTGAGAAAGCAACAAAGAGCTGTTCTGTTTTCCTGAAATCTCTGGTCCTGTCTAAATAATGTCTAAGCTGTCTATGAACATCAAGCTTGGGCAGCATGTACTCCATGTTATTGCCATATGTAGGGAAGAAGACAGGTAACTCTATAGACTGATTGAGATTTGCCTCTGAACATATTTATGTAAAAATAAGGATTTGTCTGAATATAAACTCTATCATTATGAAATATCATATATGGAGGTTTAATGGACAAGGCCTGTAACTCTGAAACCCTTTGAGCAGAAGTAATGGCTACTAGAAATATGGTTTTCCATGTCAGATACTTCAAGTCACATGAAGAGGCTGGTTCAAAAAGTGGTAGGATGATTTGAGAGAGAAGAAAATTTACATCCCATGGGGTAATCAGAGATTTAATGGGTGGTCTCAAATGTAATGTGCCTTTGAGAAATGCCTTGGAAAGTCTATATGACATAATGTTAGACCCTTGAATACCAGACTTAAATGGTTGCGGCAGCTGCCCCCTCATAAAATAGTTCAGTTAAAAATTCCAAAACAGAAGATATAGGAGCTAAATAGGGATCAATGTGATTTTTCAATGCCCATATTGAGAATCTTTTCCATTTGCTAGGATACAACTTCCTAGTGATCGATTTGTGGGAGGTTATCAGTATATGCTGAGCTGCAGCCGAACTATTCTGAAACCTGGCTATATTTGGAATTGGAACAGTCAAGTTGTCAATCTGAGGGACTGAAGAGATGGATGAAGAGCCCCTGATGAATGAATCAGGAGGTTTGGAACTGGATCCAAGATCCATGATTTCTCCAATAGATGAGGCCGTAGGAAAGGAAACCAAATCTGATGAGGCCAATAGGGGGCTATGAGAATTATGGTCCTTCCCTGAACACTGGCTTTCTGTAAAACCTTGGGTATCAGAGGAAAGGGTGGAAATGCATAAATGAGGCCCGGGGGGCAATCATGTACGAGCCTGTCCCTTGGGACATCCCCTGGGTGGGAGATTAGAACAAAGTAGCTGCTGAATTTCATGTTTGTGGGAGTGGCAAAGAAATTGCAGAAAGGCTGACCCCATTTGCGGAATATCTTTTTCGCTACTTCTTTCTTCAGGGACCACTCATGAGGCAGTAAAATTGCCGTCTCAGTTTGTCTGCTATCATGCTGAACCTCCCTGGGATGTACATTGCTATCAGAAAGTGCTGGGTAGCGGTCACCCACTGCCATACTCTCAGGGCCTCTCGACATAGGGGTTAAGATTTGCTCCCTCCTTGTTTTTTGATGTACCAGACTACGGACTTGTTGTCCATCTAGATTGCAATGGTCCTTAGAGGGGGAGAGTCTTGAAGGGACTGTAATGCTAGAAGTACTGCTCTCATCCCTAGGATGTTGATATGCAAATTAGTCTTGTGTTGTGTCCATGTACCTTGGGCTGTCATTCCCTGATAATGGCCCCCACCCTATCAGGGAAACGTCCATGGTGACTGTGGAAATTGGGGTTGGTAACACAAAAGGATGGCCTACTGTTACTGAATGTAATGTTAGCCACCACTGTAGGTCCTTTTTGCAGGTCTCTGTGATTATAATCTGATGAGACATTGGTAGATTTTGAAAAGACCACTGTGTGAAAAGGAGCCATTGGAGTATGCGCATGTGTATTCAACCTAGTGGAATTGCAATGATTGCTGCTGCCATTGTACCCAATATTTTGAGAAATAGAGATGTTGGGGCTTTTCTTCTCGAAATAAATGTTAGAATTTGCTGATGAAGAGCATAGACCCTTTCTGGTGGAAGTTTCACGGACATTGTGATGGTATCTAAATCTGCTCCTATAAACACAGTATGTTACGATGGCGATATGGCAGACTTTTCTAAATTTATGGTAATCCCAGGCTGACAGCAAATATTCATGGTCATGTCCCTTGCTTGTGTCAGTTCTTGCCTGGTGGTGGCAGTTAGGAGCCAGTTGTCTAGATATGGAAACACATGGAATCCTAGGCGTCTCGGGTGAGCATGACTAGTGCCATGCATTTGGTGAATACTCTGGGGGCTGTAGTGAGACCAAAGGGCAGAGCTAGAAATTGGTAATGACTGGCTCCCAGCCAAAAGCGCATGTGATATCTGGATGTCCTGGCCATTTTTATATGGTAGTACGCATCCTGGAGATCGATTGAGCACATCCAATTGTCTTTCCCTAGAAAAGGGACTATTGACTGCAGCGTGACCATCTGGAACTTTTCCTTTTTTAAAGATTTGTTCAATCTGCTGAGATCTAAAATAGGTTTCCAGTCCCCTGTTTTCTTTGAAACTAAAAAAAAGCCTTGAGTAAGTTCCGGATCCTATTTGGTCTGCGGGGACCAGTTGGATTACTCTTTTTTTCTAGCAACCTTTGGATTTCTATGGTTGCTTGTTCCCTGTGACTGGGTAGAATGTCTGGGATCTTGTTTACAGGGGGCGGGGGAAAGGTAAGAAAGAGAATAGAGTAACCTCTGGAAATGATGTTTTGTACCCAGCTGTCTTTTGAAATTTTTAGCCAGCCATCTGGGTACAAAGATAAGCATCCCCCGACTGCCTCCAGAGGTTGGCAGGTGGTCATCCTCTCAGGAGCGCTGGTAGGGCTTCTCAAAGAACTGATCTCTGTCACCCTGGTTCTGTGGACCCCCTCTGCTGCATGGAAGGCATCT